>NC_056726.1:1765805519-1765810519 GCF_019279795.1 Protopterus annectens | reverse complement strand
AGAGAAACTGAAACTGAAACAGAAACAAATATAAAAACCTAGAAAGAAAGCAGGCTAAAGCCAAAGCCAAAGAGAAAAAAATACTCCTACAAGGAAACTATCCAAAACAGACCTCATTCCCACAACAGGTATGTGAAGTATAGATGCATGTAATTGACTGTAGTTCTTGGTCCATAATACTGGGATAGAGGATGCAGAATGATTAATATGTGCCATCAGGTGTTGTTGTTGTAATGATGTTCATCTGAACAACTGCTATGGACAATAGAGTGTGTCCCTGTGGGTAGTGGCCATACCCACCAACTGTGCAGAGCAGCACTGACTGACCAGATGTAAGCTATCATAGTGTGTTTTGTGTAATGGAAAGCATGTTTATTACTGTGGCCAATAGCTGGTGGTGGAAGTAATGCCATAATGATGAACATGTGGGTTTCAGAGCCCACCACTTGCAGGACACTCAGGTTAACATTTACTGTAGCAAGCTGAAATGCCATAGGTGTGTAATAGGCTTACCTGCAATCTGGCCCTATATATACCTTCCTAATGTTAGGCTGTGTCCATATGTGACACCTGTCTGTGTTGTAGCAAGGCAGAACAGTGCAGCTGTGCAGAAAGGAGAGTTAGAGATTGTGGACCTGATGTCTGAATGTACCCCATATATATAGGTATGTATATGTGTACACACACAGACATATATATATATATATATATATATATATATATATATATATATATATATATATACATATGATATACAGACACAAATATGTAGACATATATATAAACACATATATACAACATAATATATATATATATATGTGTGTGTGTGTGTGTGTGTGTGTGTGTGTGTGTGTGTGTGTGTGTGTGTGTGTGTGTGTGTGTGTGTGTGTGTGTGTGTGTGTGTTGTGGGTGTCACACACACACACACACACACACACACCTATATATATATATATATATATATATATATATATATATATATATATATATATATATATATATATATATATAAATACATGTTCCCTATATTTCCATCACAGTCCTGCATGCTATGTGTGAGGGAACATCACACATAGCAATACACACAGATATATACAGCTGTAAGTGTTTGCAACATGGACAGTTATGTCACATGTGAAGCCCTTGTTTGAACCGCATCGCCCTTGTCTGTGAAGTTGGGAATGGGAATTTGGGAAGGATAGCAGTATATATGTGGAGGTAGTTTGGGTTGGTAGATATACAGGACAGCCTACAGGTGTGGTATATGACACATGTCGTGGGTAAACACCCTGGATGGTGGGTGTGGTCTGCAATGTGGAAGCCCCATGAGCCCCCATATGGAAACAATAGGAACAAGGCCCTCACCCATTGCTAGTCGCAACAGCAGCTTCATGGCCCTGAAGGTACCTGGTTTGGAGGCTGAGCAGGAGGAGCATGTGGACCCTGTGATTGCGTACTGAGGGCTTTAAGGTGCTGTAGTATATCCCATAAGTTTCTTTGGAGCCCCCTATGGAACAGACCCTGGACCTGACCTTGGGTGACAGGATTATGTCTGTGTGTGCCCCCAGGGGGGTTCACCATCTCCTGAGTGGTTTCACCTGAAGGTAGTGCTGGACCAGTAGATGAGGAGAACCCAGGGTAGGTCCCACATGTGATGTGTCCTGGTAACATGGTCAGATGAGGTGGGAGAGGTGGTTCTGCTGGCAACTATTCCCTAAACATGCGATTATGTCACTGTTATAGAACATATGTGTGTAGTAATAGTCCACACAATCCTGGAACATGTCCAACAGCATTCAAAGATATCCCCAATAACACAGAATGACAGATGTGCAGCAATCACATAGCAAGCATACCACATGCATATATGGAACCATAGTGGCCTTGACAATGGCATGCAGGTGAAATGGTCTGTAACAGGCCAGCAATGATAGTGTCCCCACAGGGAACATGGCTACAAACACATAGCACAAAGCGTGGTACAATACAATATATGTCTCAATGGTAGGTAAGCTGTAGCTATACCTATTGAGTTATGTCAACAGTTTGTTGTTGCTGATATGGTGGGGGGGAAACAGAGATGTGTATTGAAAACTATGGTAACCTTGCTGTATAAGTTGCCCAGACCTGTTTCCATCTTTATGTCTTTCAGGCAAGATATCCCACGGCCGGTTACCGGTGTATTCAGCGGCAGAAAATGAGGTCATTCTTAACCACTTGATACAGCACTATCAGGTTCTCTTCAGCAGGACAGCCCATGAACAGCATGAGTGGACAGCCCTGTGGAAAGATCTAGTCCACAGGGTCAATGATGTCGGTCTGCATAACAGCAGTTATGAGCAGGTCTGGCATCTTTGTAGTGACCTGCTTCGCAATGCCTGTCGGCGTGCTGCTGCAGTTCAGGGGGATCAACTTGGAATGGGGGGGGGTCATGCCATCTATCACCCCCAGATATGTGTTGAGGAGCTCCTCACCAGCCTCGTGGCACCTACCCTCCCGCACATGCAACAACTGGCGGAGACCACAGTGGAGGTGGGTGCTACCCACATACCAGCTGAGGAGGCCGAGGGTAAGGCCACAGGGCACATCAGTAGACCACTGTTGCATCTGCATCTGCATCTGTACAGGTAGATCATGCATATGTGAGATGTCATATATATAGTCTGTTGCTGCGTAGTAGTAATAAACAGATGTGCATAAGCTGTAGTATTGTGGACTTGTACTGTTGATGTGCTGTAGTGCTGCACCCACCCTGTGGCAATGCCACAGCTGTGGCCACTGACATCACATCTCGCACACTCTTATGTAGGTCCCTCTGGTATACTACCAAGGCAACAGCCTGTAGCTGGTGAGTATGGCTTATGTTCATACTTCCCAATACACCAATCATGTAATGGCTATGGTATATTCCATGAACACATCTAACACACCTACCCATAATGCATGCCGTACATCTTCATTGTTGCTGTTAACTGCACTGTATCACAGTAGTGACCATAATGGGGTATTTGAAGGGTATGTCAGACACCTGCAAGATAACTAACATCCTGTCATTGCAAAATGTGTCCACAGGGATGAACATAATGATGGGACACATGGCCTACAGTAGGGACAGGTGTGAAACATCACCCTTATACAGTGCTACAACAGTGTATATACCAGTATTACAATGGCAACTTTTACAGATCTACACTGTGGCATATCATAATACTGTGGTCCACAACCCTTAACACCTGCAATGTGGTCCCAACATGAGCACTGAGTGTGTAATATGGAATTGTAGGTTAGGGCAACAAATATGGGGAATACATACCTACACAAACACTGGAAGCATATGTGTGCACACACTCCAGAGAAAATATAGTGGAGGCAGCTGTTGAGGTACTGCCTGCATGCATTTGTCATGGAAATGCACTGTTCAGCAAGTACACATCCCCAATGTCACACCATGTATTGGTCTGCTGTCCAAGACGTTTGGCCATCAAATTTGCACACTTACCTGCAACAGAGGCAGGCATGGCTTGCACACATCTTACATGACATGGCGTGGGCCCCATACACAACGGGTAGCACCCATAAGCTGCACATGTAGCCATACCTTAACATTGCATATACCATGGCAAACAGTGCAGACAGTCATGTATGTGGCAAGGATGTATGAGACAGGAATGATGTAGGAAATAAACAGATGGCTACCCACGGCAATTGCTGTCACATGCTGCAAACTGGTCATGTGAGCTGCCCACTAACATGCCACAACACTGAGGGGGTAGCAGGAATGTCCATCAAGTACTGGCTGTGCAGTACCCGTGTCAGCAATTGCCTGGATTCTGCAAGCGCATGGCCTATAGGTTAGAGTAAACAGATGTGACAGTTGTACCACAGGAAACATCAGCCAGGCCTCTCTACAGGTAGTGTATGTATAACAGAAGAGGTCTCCAACAGTCATGTGTTGCAATGTGTACTGGTGTACCATGACCACGTTGGAAACCTACAGACAGTATTATATAAAATACAGGTGCTGCACAACCAATGCCTCACCACACCTCAGGCCCAACATCCTCATCTGTACTGTGCTGGTGCCAGTGTACATCTGTATGTTTGCCAGTCATTAGCTGGGACTAGGCTGTTACACGTGGTGTTCAGTGTTTGGGACACTGCAAACTGACACACATGTGTAGGTCATAGTTGTCAAGCATCTGCAAAAATACTGAAGGTGGGGAGGGTATGTCATCATGGCACACCAGTGCACTGCAGCAGGGATCCTAAGGATGCCACAAATGGCTATATCTGCACACAGTCAGGTTGAGGAACTGTGGCAGACAACCCTGACTCCACAGCAATAGTGATGGCAGTGTGTGAACTCCAAGGGATGTGCACATGAGTAGACCTTGCAATTATGCAGAGTTGGGGGACATGTGTAGGGCAGACTGACCATACACTGATAAATGCAGATGGCCCATGCTAGTGTACCCCTGCCAGGAATAGTGACTGCTGTATTACACATAACAATAGGTGCAACAAACCGTCATGATATCGGTGTGCACACGTATGCACCCATGCATTGCATGCATCGTGGTCAGCATCTGCACACTTAACACATTTGTTAGACACTGCATGTGAATGTACAGGATGTATGTCACATATCAGGCTCATGTAATGTTAATATATGCGGTGATGTGGTCCCATGGCATATCAAGGAAGAGTGCATCATATAAATAAGGGTGTGTACACTCCCCATAGCCATGGTAAGATTTCACAGTTGTCAGTGTAATAATATCGTATTGGTAAATCATGCACCGGTGATGTTGAGATCTATAAACCACACATCAGGCATTCACAAATTACATCTGTCCACATATCATCCCAGATATGTGTTGCAAAACACATAGAGGTTGTGAGCATTAGAGCAGACATAACTGACACAGTAATAGACATTCAGCAATGGTTTGTACACCTGTGAGGTATGGTGCACAGTACATGGCAGGGTGCAGAACAAA
>NC_056726.1:1765693202-1765805019 GCF_019279795.1 Protopterus annectens | reverse complement strand
ATGCTGCTTTAAAAGTCACTTGACCCCAGGGAGGACATGTAGACTCCACACAGAAGGCACTCCAGCTGAGAATCAAACCAAAGAACCCCTTGTTGTGAGGCAAGAATACTAACCGCTGCACCACTGTGACTGACTACACTACCACACAAATATACAAATAAATAAATGCAGTCGTGCTGAGGTACAGACAAACCAAATGAAGCTCAGATAAGTGTAATTATACAAACATAACAAAAAAATAATGTGTACAGTATTAAAGCTGAGTGTAATTTTATTTAAATCTTACATTGAACAACTAGATAGTAAGCATTTTCACATTAGCCTAGTTAATTAGACTTCAGAAAATGCATAAAAACACTGCCTTTTAATAAGCATTTTCACATTAGCCTAGTTCATTAGACCATAAAAAATAAAAACACTTCTTTTTAATCATAAACTACAGTTATATTAATTGAAACTAATTCAAATCAATAAATGTTTTAAAGCCCAAGCTTTCAATATGGGCTTCAAAATAATTATTTTATTAAGTCCAGGATAACAGTTGGTAATCTGATGAACATCCCATCTCTAACAGTAAGTTCAGATCTCAACCAAATTAACTGTGTACAAAACATGAACATTAAACCCTGAAACATTAGAAGACATCAACGTACACTTATATAACACATTATCAGTTCTACCATTATTGTATTTTTATAAGGATGCTTCTGTATTTTCTCACGTCCATCTTATGGTCTTCCCTAAATAAAAAGCTGAGCAGTATATGTAGCATATGTGTTTATCACATTACTGGAATACAATAGATTGTATAGTTTGCATCCTCAGTGAAGGATTGTATAACTACTGTACTATATAGACACTCCCATGGTCATGCTCTGGTATCTGTTACTAGAATAGCTACAGTCCATATTACCTGGTATAATGCTTACATTTTTCTGGGGTAAGGGGATAGGCATGATTCCAGAATTCCTGTTGGGCATCTAGCTCTCTTTCAATAAACATGCATGTTTATGGAAGAGTTTCACCTTGAATCATAACAACATAGAAGCATAGGAATATAAGACCAATACTAGGCAAGTGATCATTAGGGACCAAAATATGCCTGTATTTAGTGTCTCTTAAAGCTCCCTCTTTATTCAGCATTCTCTAGCAGCAGTGTACAGTACAATCAACAGTGGGCACTGATGACTCACCAGACCAGATGTGGCCCTACATTTGTTGCATACCACATATAGTGCCAGATTTCTGAGTAATTCAGGTGGTGTTCCACTGTGCTGCATAATGTTGCTTTGCTCCTCGGACTTAGTTTCCAGATGTATATATCGTATTTCTATACCATGTGGTGTTGGTGTGTTTTAATGGCCATAGTTACAAATGTTCCTTTTTTGATAGTTTTTTAACAATGATACATACATGGTTGTAGTGCATGGACTTTCCTGTGCTTTTTGAGGCATCAAATGTTCAAGCTACTTGTGACTGTTACAGTCTATATCTGTACTTCATCTGTAGTCAGTGGTCATGCAATGACAACCCATTTGCAAATTGTGCTGTTTTGTGTCATTGTGCACCATGCAGTTATTGCTCATTGGATTTTGCATAGTTGATAAGCAGGCTTGTCTTTCATCCATAGTGCCTTTGGCCTAGCTGTACATTATAAATCTCTCTGTCACTTATGTCACCAGTGGCCATACTAAGCTTGCAAGTTGTTTTTGTTGCCTTCTTTAGTTTGCTGTGTGTGCGTGTGTGTGTGTGTGTGTGTGTGTGTGTGTGTGTGTGTGTGTGTGTGTGAAAGGGTGTGTGTCGGTGTGTGTGCAAGCGCACGCATGTGCATGTGTGCATGTGTCATACCTCTCAACTTTCCAGATTTTAACAGAATGTCCAGATTTTTGCTTCATATTTTGGTCTGTTCCTCATAAAATTTGTGGTTTTATGGCAAATCACTGAAGATGAAAGTCATTAAATAATGACACACATTTGAGTTTTCTACTTTATATCGTTTAGAAGATGCATGCTGACACAGATTATGCTATTATAGCAACTTGCCCAGTTTATAAGAGCAATATGTAAAATTTGTCCCTATTTTTTGGCCTTTGTCCATCCATTATTTTAGGCTTTGTCCAGATTTCTTGCACTAAGAAGTTGAGATGTAGGTGTGCGTGTGTGTGTGTGTGTGTGTGTGTGTGTGTGTGTGTGTGTGTGTGTGTGTGTGTGTGTGTGTGTGTGTGTGTGTGTAAGTGTAACAGTGAATTTAGTCTATCAGTTAGTGCAGAGGTTTAAGGTAATGAGTTTTAAAAGAGATGCTTCCTATAATGCAGGGTTTGATTCCTTTAGCCTTCATTTGCCTACTGTGTGACCTTGAACAAGTCACTTAGCAGTTAGTAGTTTGGGGCAATTGAAAAATTGGGCTAAACTCCTCAATGGTTTCCTGGTCTCCGTGTGTGTACATGTCTGTGTGTGTGTGTGTGTGTGTGTGTGTGTGTGTGTGTGTGTGTGTGTGTGTGTGTGTGTGTGTGTGTATGCATTCATGTGTGCCATTGTGGCACTATGCCTAACACCATGCAAACTGCTATCTTTGTTTTAGTCTGCATTGCAGGCACCATACCATTCATAATTTAGAATACCCACTATGCCAACAAGATACTAATATATTAGTCCAAATAGATGGTTATAAAACTATAGGCTTTCTGCCTCAATTTCCATATCTTAAACCTTGATGATAGTACAGTGTACCTTCTTGATGTCCTGCTTGCTTCTGCCACTAATGAAGTGTTGCCCTACTTAATTTTTTATTTGTCATACTTATGCCTTTATTGTACAGCAAAAGCCACCATTCAGCTGCATGCATGTATGTAGCTGGTACTGTTTCCCTGAAGCTACAATTTAGTATAGAGACTTAACAACTATATGTGATACATCACCTTGGGACCAGACAAATGGTGGATAACTAATCATCTGACACACTGCCTGCAATATTTAATGGTTCAGCACTTACTAAAGCATTATGGCCTAGGGGTAAGTACATATGTTTACTTTTGCCAACACCACACATGGGGGGTTATGGACAGTTTTAGACAGTGCCATTTCTGATACTCAGTATAGTTTGCAGTTTTCTGCATGCGTTCCCACTCCTTCTTTTTGATTTACGTATTTGTTGGATATCTAAGCTGGTGAGCTGGGCTTTTCCAGGGATCTTTCTCAAATATGATCTGGGTCAGATGCAAACAGATACAAATAAATAGTACACTATATTTAATAGTTGCACACAGAAACAATATGTATCAAAGGTATTGTGATGCCTCTGCACTGGCCCAGTAATCAAGGAGCCTCATTTCTCACCACTGGCAGCAGTGAGGGACATACACAATGGGAGGATGACATGTACATGCACAGGAAAGTACAATTTCCCTTAAGACCACACAGAGATCACAGTCAGTCTGGGGCTGGTTTCTCCCTCTCTCTCCAGATCCCTGATAAGACTCCCCACTGGCACAGCTATAGGGTTGACATCTCAGCCGAGTGGCCAAGCTAAGACCTCCAGCATCCTCTCTGTCCAACCAGTGCTTTGTGTCCCTGCTCAAGAAGCTAACACACACACACACTTTGAGATTTGATTGATACACACACACACACACACACACACACACACACACACACACACCTGGCAAAGGCTGGCAGAGGTTTACTGGCTATTTTAAAACAACACTGCAGGACACTCAGATAAATACAGAAAATATCTAAATCAATATTTTCTGTATTCCTTTCTATATCTAAAAGAGATACTATGCCCTAAATCTTACTTACAGAACAAGTGCAGATGATGATGAGTGGATGTTCTTGCTAGGTCCAGACAAAACACAAAATGCCCTGTCGCTCTCTGAGAGAGTTCTTAAATTACTATCAAACATTACTGCTGGGTTAGCTTGGATGACATCACTCTTTGTCACCTGACTTCAGTTCCCAGGCTAAACAGAAACGTAACATCTCTGTATTAAAAATACATATCTCTCAGATGTGCAGCTTCTAGGAAGTCATAAAGCAATACAACACTTTACATTTTAAACCTAGTAATTACTTTTCTCCAAGACAGTGAAAAAACTTCTAGCTCTAGACACCCTGTCTACTGGTTGCATTAACTAACTTTTATAGCACATCATAAAGCACTTAATTTCAGCTTATTTTCTTGAGTTTTGTAAGTTAATATTCTATGTTCCAGCAGGGTATGCTGTGGCTACAGTTCTGTATAAATCATATCAGTATTCACAAATGACATAGTAGAGTTCTGTATAAATTATATCAATATTCACAAATTAAATATAATTATTTACAAAATTCCAGATAGCTGGACTGGCAGTGTCACAGGTATACAGAACATAACACTGAACAGGTAGTTTAGATAGCATTCTAGTAGTGATTACAACTATTTCTTAAACTGCATTATTTTTATTGACATTACTAGGCAAATTGGGTGGAGCTAAATTTGGTAACAAAACATAATAAATTAAGATGGTTGAACTGTATAACAAAGTGGTGAGTGCTCACCTGAGGCTTATTATTGGGGCACCATACTGTATATCTGGAGTTAATAGGTTAATGTCAATGGCTTTCCAGGCTTTAAGCATTAACTGGTTAGACAGTTTATAGCTAGGAATTTGTTGTTTTACTACTTTATCCACAAAAAGCTTCAGAATGAAATTTAAAATAAGAAATGGGTCATTGAGATACTTAGATACTTTTGAGAAGCACCTAATTCTCTACTGACTCAAATGACTTCTGAATATCAATAAATATAGCACCTGCTAATAAGCCTTTTTCTGTATTAATGTATATACAGTAGATGTGTGATGAGTCTTTTTGTACTTTATGTATGTTGTATATAATTGTCAATTTTTAATGTATAAAAATTATATTTCTACAATGAATAGTAAGTGTTAATTGTTTTTTGATCATGTAGTCTGTAGGGAGGGGTATATAATGAGTGTATTGGTTTATCTCATTGAATCTGATGAAATCCTGCTGATTACAGACAAAAGCACTTAATCTGTTTGCAGTCAGTGGTTTGAATAAAAGTTATTGTCCATGGCTGTGTTCTTTCTTTGGTCTGCCTTACATTTGGGTTTGGAGTCTGGATTCAGTTTATTGTGTTACTGGTGTTTCTTCTGGTTCTCGGTTTAGTGTATATATATATATATCTATATATATCTATATATATATATATATATATATATATATATATATATATATATATATAGAGTTACTGATAGAATAGATTCCTGTTAATATGCTAAAGTCTTTTCTGACATAGTGCTAAGAAGGGAAAATAATACATTACTTCTTAATATATTCAAAAGTGTGATTATAAGTTAACGTTTTCAGACCTTAGTTAATGGATAGAGGTTGGCAATTAAGCTGAAAGCTTGGGGAGAAGAATGGGAAGAAACTTTTGTGAAGGGAATGATAAAGGCATTTTTGAAGCTGGTCGGTAAGATGCCAGAAGAAAGTGAAAGGTTAAATATATCTGCAACTTACAGCAATAACAGGGGTGATAATTTTTAAAGAAGGATGGATGGAGAGTGTCCTTTTAAGGGATTATTATGTTTGGAGTTTGTCTAACAACCTGAATATCTCTTTATAGGTTATTGCTATTTAATGCTTTTTAATGAAAGATATAAGACATTAAGTGATATTTACAGTAGGCAGAATCAAGGTCTGTAGTGTAAGACCTGAAAGTGCTTTAACCATGGAGATATGATCTTTGATTTCATTTGGGAGAGATCAATTTAATTTCTAAGATGTACAGGATGATGATTATGCATGATTTATGAAGAAGTATGTTGGTGGGTGGTATGCAGTCAATATAGCAGATCCATATCAAATACATGCCTGACAGCATCAGGTACCCATGTTTGCCTATTATATCTACCATATTATGGGGGTGTGTCATATGCAAATGGGAGTCTAATGTTCCACTATCACTGCAGTGTCTGAACTAAGCATGTTTGTGCAGATTAAAACATCTGAGACATGCTAATAAGCAGAGAAGCCAAGCCCAGAGGAAAGTATAAGTCTGTTGTATGGGGTACTTTTTAGGGGGCAGAGTTACCTGTGTGCATACATATTCCTGCAAATGAGAAAGCTTCTGGCAATGTCAGTGGCAGAATAGATAGCACACTCATCTTTGGTGCAGCTGGAAGACCAGAAGGCTGTGCATTTTGTTCCCACTCTAGGTAATTAGACTGCTGACACATTGTTTTGTAGTATTGTGGAGGGAAAAGGGGTATTGCATTCCTTAGTGTATTGTCCTTTGGATGAGATGTGAAAAGTGAGTTACCATCTGCTTGTGTTGGTGGTAGCTGAGGTAAATTTAAAGATCCCATTGCACATATTGAAAAGAGTAGGATTTCTTTATTTAAAACATTATTTACAATACTATTTACAAACTTACATATTTACAATTTATACAGTGGACAATTTTCCATTCCTTTCCATTATTGTCATACAATTATAAATATCTTATTTTTTATTATGTTAAACTTCTATCTTCATTATCTTTATTTAACACCCTCTCCTTTTTCCACAACTTCCATCTAACTTCTCTTAAAATTACTGCTAGTGTCCATTTACCATTAAACATAATTTCATGTATCCATTCATTCTGAATGGTCCACACAATATAAAATAATCTTTTATCTGTTTTACTAACATATTCCTTATTTTTATAGCTATCATATCTATATTTATATAATTTATATCCTTTATATTTTCAAAGAACTTTTCTTCACAAAATTTTTCCCACAAGTTTGCAACTCTTATACATTTAAGAAAACATATTCTGCAGTTTCTTATTTACCAAATACAGACAAAGGGCCGGATTCACGAAGGCTTGCACGGAGTCTAAGAGTAGTGTAAGACTCCATGCAGCCTTCGCGATCCAGGAACAACCCAATGTCCATGTAAGAGTCAAGCTAAAACGGCTCTTACACGGAGTGGGCGTGGATAAGCTAATCACCTCACTTGCAGCCGAATAGCATGCAAATGAGGATGATTAGCGATCCAGGAAGCCCAGAACAGCCCGTGTAAGAGCCGTTTTAGCTGCAGAAATGTACTCAGTTGACAACTGAGTACGTTTCTGCAAAACACAATGGAGCCATGTCAGCTCCAAATAAAGGGTGCATATGTGTCAGGCAGCATGCCAATGGCCAAATATGTGGCCATTGGCAAGGAAACCTGATGCAAATATATGAAAAATATAATTTTTTTTTTTCGGCGATTGCCGATGTTTAAACCCAGCGCAGCCCCGCACAAACGGGCTGCGCTGCATAGAACATAAAAACGAAGCTTTTAAACCCACAAATGTGGGTTTTATGCAATACATGGAATGTCAATGCAGGGACCAGCAGACCAAAACCAACATGGCCACCGTGTAGTGGTTGCTAAGGGGGGAAGCTGAGTCTAAGAGATGTAACTAAGCATTAGTAGGCAATCTGATGCAAATGAGTGTAAGGATACTGAATTCCACTGTCACATAGCAAATGAGCACATTCTGAGTAGTGTAAGAGTTACAGAAGGGGGAGGAACAGAGTAGGAGATAGGTGAATGGTAGAAAGAAATGCAGTTCATTGGAGGTTAGAGTTACATGACAGATGTCAGACAGATATCATGGAAAGAGGTGTGCCACTAAGTAAGCATGAGAAAGTCAAGAAATGGAAGGTGTACACTGTTGCCTATACCAAAGTTTCTTGCTGGATGTGTATGCGCACGTGTGCGTGCCACGAAGCGCGAGTAAGGCAGTGTGCACACGTGTAAGGCAGACTGAGCATGTGGGAGCATGTTGGGAGATGTTTAACACCATTTGCGCGGGCGTGCACGTGTTTTAAACCGAATAAGCAGATTCTGAACTGTGTAAGTATGTGTGCGCGTGTAAGCCACTGTGAGCGTGTTTCTGCTGGTTTGCACATGGCTCCTCCCTGAGGAAACAGAAAGGAAAAAGGAAGCAACAGATGTAGTAGGAAGTTAGCAGGGAATACTGCTGGAGCTAGCAGGTGAAAACAATTAGATGCAGGCAATTACACAGGCAGAATAGTAGCCCAGCCCAGCACTTAAAACTCTGCAAACAGCAGTGCAGAATGTTTCTCTCAAGAGACACTGCAAGACAGGAGTAAGCTAATAGAAGTGAAAACTGAAAAAGCTTCACTCAGAGCAGAAATGTTAGGGGCTGCCATAGCTGTCATAATGAGACATAGGCGACTTGCTGAGGGTGGTGACAATGCAGATGGTGCCAGACAACCCACAGTGAGGAGACGGAGAAGAGTGTACAGGCCCAGGGTCACCTACCATGGGTTACATGAGCTGGAGATAGTAGAGCGCTATAGAGTGGACAGAGACCTCCTGCAGCAAATAGTGGAGCTGTGCAGGCCACGCCTCACACACAGAACCAACAGAGGGGAACCCATCCCAGTGGAAACCAAGGTATGTGTTGGCCTAAGAATACTAGCAACAGGTACCTTCCAGAGACCAACTGGTGATATGATGGGGATATCACAGGCATCAGCCTCCAGGGTACTGCACCAGTTCCTGGATGCCATGTCAGCACATGTCGGTGATCATGTATATTTCCCCAATGCCCGTGAGGTATTGGCCAGCAATATGCATCTCTTCCAGCAAATAGCGGAATACCCTGAGGTACTGGGTGCAATAGACTGCACGTACATACGCATCAAAGCACCAGCCGGTGAGTGGGGTAGGGCATACATCAACCGCAAGGGCTTCCCCTCCATCAACTGCCAGGTCGTGTGTGATGCCCAGGGCATAATAATGAATGTGTGTGCTGGCTGTCCTGGGAGCTACCATGATTCCCACATCTGGCATTTGACGCAGCTGTACCAGACATTTGCCAATGGGGACATCCCGCACGGACACCTAGTGGGGGATGCAGGTTATGCACTGGAGCCGTGGCTGATGACACCCATCAGAAACGCACACACACCTGAACAGGAATGCCATAATGAGGCACACGCACAAACACATAATGTAATAGAGCGTGTGTTTGGGCTGCTCAAGTCACGGTTCCGGTGTCTGGACACATCTGGTGGAGCCTTGCAGTACACACCAACTACATGTACCCAAATTGTCATGGTATGTGCTATGCTACATAATATGATCTTGTGAAAACAGCTGCAGCAGGACCAGCACAGGGCCGGGCCAAACAGCCCCCCACCATTCCCAAGGCCATCACAGGCAGAGCGTGACTCGGAGGAGGAACAACCTGAGCCTGCCCCAGTAGGCAGAAGGAGGCGTGCCCAGTATGCCCTGGCCTTGGCAAAGAGGCAACGCATAGCACATACACTGGCTCAGTAGGAACCCTGGGAATGATACCCCTCTCTGACTCACTCATATAGTAACAGGGATGCCTAACATGACACAACCTGCTCTCAAACATGTACAGGGAAGTGTAATATGCGCATCCGACAGAGACAGCCCTGCAGCACCACCTGAGGCATGAATGCTATGTGTTAAGTAATGTAACACCATGTACTATATGCACACCTGAGGACCCTGACTAACATCCTACCCTCACCAAGCATCATGCCACAACATGACAATGAGATGATCAAGTGCAACAATTGACTGAAGTATCGCAGTTAGTCAAAGGGGAACCAACGTGTGCCAGTCTGGGATGACATGCTGAGCATGACATGATGCACCACCTGCTAGGACCGGCGTGCACCTATCAGTGCAGGCCGTATGGATACTGGCAAAGGCTGTTGTCACCCACAGTGTGCCCTGAATAGGTAAGGCTCAAAACACAAACCTATCTCCATAGGTATCAGAAGGGATAAGAATAAGATAAGGGATAAGTTGAAACAGCAAGATGCATGCAGTCTAAACTCACCCAGTATGGAGAATGTTGATATCTGCGCTGTAACAGAAAACTGAGGCAAGGCTCACAACAGCACCCTAACACTACCAGGTTACACCTCATACTGTGCTGTACAGCCTCAAAACTTGGAACAAGCTACAAAAGGAGGGTGACTAGCAAGAATTGTCAAGGATAACCACACCCCCATGTCGGTACCACAACAAAAAGCAGCATGGACTAGCCATGCTCAAGTAACAGTGGCTAAAACTGCCCCCCAGTTTATAGCCTGCTACAGACTACTGTCCCAACATCAGGAACTGCATCCAGCCTATGCTGGAATACATGAATATATCAAGTCCTCCAAACCACATTATATTGGGTGACTGCAAATACCCAGACATAGACTGGGAGCATTATACTAGCTCCAACAGTGTAGGACAAAAGTTCATAGAATCCATAAACCAAAAGGCCCAGGAACAATGTACCACTCCCACAAGAGGGGTAAGCATACTGGATGTGATAATCAGCAACATGGGTACTGGATGGCAAGATGAGAAGTGTATTGCTCACTGGTAAAACCAGACCATAGAGTAATCACACTGGATATCCAAATCATGACCACAGTCCCTGGCCAGAAAACCACAGTGGAAAACATGTGTTAAGCAATATTTGCACTCCTCCAAACTGATGTGGAATCCATTAAAGGTCCCGTGCAGGTGCAAAATATGGGCCACACCTCAGAACCTGTAATACAGCCATTCCATGAACACTGCCAGGAATGCTTGGATTATGCAGTCCTAAATTAAAACAAGACACAATGCCATACACGCAGAAATCTGGCATGGTGGACACCAGCCATAACCAAACCATGCAAGAGAATACTACATGATAGAGCAAACATAAACAATGAAGTAATCACTGATCAGTAGTATGGCAATAAAATCTGTCCACACATACAATCCACTAAGGCCAGCCACAACAAGTGGAATCTGTGAATCCTGAGGCAATGTTACACCTGCCCCAAGTACACAGACCCCCAACTCCACCCAAGAAATACAAATATATGTGAGAGATCCAACCATCTATCCAAACTGGAGGCTGAGCTCCCTCAACTCAGTACTCCCAAAACAAGTCAGGAGGAGAAGGTAACCACACACACCACAAACACAGTCCCACATAGACCTATTACAACTGCAAACCAAACACATAAACACAGAAAAACATTCCCGGAGGCACAAATTACAAACACAGCACACCAACAGAGGCCTCTAAAGCAGACACCCAATCAAACAACCTCCAAACATAGCACATGCAACACATAGTACACAAAGCTGGTGTGCCAAACAGTCACAGGCCAGAAGGAGAAACAACATGCCTGATACAGTTGTAATAGGTGACTCCATAGTCAGACACACTGCTGTCCCGCACACCAGACTGAACAAGGGAAAGGGTACAGTAAGCTGCCTGTAGGCTGCCACAATATGCCACATAACAGAAGTATGTAGGTCACTCCAAAGCAAGTAGAAATATGATGCAGTCATAGTCCATGCTGGTGTGAATGACCTGAGATGTACCACCCTAGACTACATGAAAAGAGACATAGATGAGCTATCTGATTATGTAGTCCAGGCCGGTATGACACTCACCGTTTGCAGCATCCTACCCTTACTAAGAATAATGCCACAGTACAAACACGGAATGATCAGTCATAGCAAGTGGCACACTTACTGGTGTCATTCCAAGGGGATCCAATGTCTGTCTGCTTGGGATGTCATGCTTGACAAGCCACGCAGCTGTTCTTGGGATGGCCTGCACCTGTTACCCTGGGCGTCTGAATATTGGATAAGGCCTTTGCCACCTCCATAGAGCCTTTTGTAGGCAAGGCTGAAAAGACTGACCCACCACCCTAGAAAACATAAGTGGGAAGAAACATAAGGGAAATGCTGACCAATGCCAGATGTGTACACCCCAATATGCATGCTCCCGAGGCCATCCCCAGTATGGAGAACATCGATGTCTGTGCAGTGACAGAAACCTGCTGCAAGCCTCCTGACAGCACACCAGCACTACCAGGTTATACCACGTATCATGTGTCATGGCCCCAAAACCTGGAACAAAACATAAAAGGAGGGTGAGTATCCATAGTCAGCACAGACACCCATACGTCCAGGTAACTGACAATGCACAAGGCATTGGAGTTCACCCATGTGCAACTAACTGTAGGCAAGACTGCTGTACAGTCTGTAGCATGCTACAGACCGCACTCACACACAATAACCCCACCCAGCCATCCTGAAGACACTGGACAGTATGAATGTCCCACCAAGTACCAAACAAGGTATCACAAATTACCACATAGGTGGTAAACCATTATGTATGGAAGGAGTAACCAGGGACCTAGGGACACAAGTGGACAGTAACCTGTTATGTGACACCCACATTGCCAATGTGGCTAGGAAGACTGTCTACATTTGACACCGTATCAGGAAAGGATTCACATCTACATCAACAGAGGTCATTGTGCCCCTATACTTTTCTCTAATCACACCCATAATCTAGTACAATGCCTCATATGGGATGTACCTTACCTGACACCTGCAGCAGTTAGAAAGACCTCAAAGGTACCTCACCAAGAGGATAAAGGGTCACAAATATATGTCATATGCTGCCTGGCTGTAGACACCCCAGCTGAATGCAGTCACATACTGCCTACACAGAGGCATTGCATGCCTGTTGTAGGAGGCCATGCCCAACACAGGAGTAATGGACATGCTCCACCCCAGAAAACTCAAATCCATCGGAGCTGTGAGAGTGAGAAATGTCAACCTCAACAAATAATGAAATAGGATGTGCTGGTGGGACAGATACATAATCCAGAGGCTCCCCACACCCTGGACCAGAATCCCACTCCATGTTAGGCAGAGCCCTTCACTGACACTCTTCAACAGGAATCTTGTCAAGTGGATGGATGATTATAGAGTTACACTGGAGGTCTTCACTGTGTCATGTCCAGACAGAGGCACAGCAAAGCAAATCATAAATGGCCATAATATTCACATAGCAAGGGGTGGCAAAAGCCACACACACTCTGGCTAGGCTAACAAATGCCCTAGGGTGGATAGCCTAGTATGAACCTATGAACCTATGAAGATACAAATTTTACAGGACACTAAGGATAATCCCAAGGCTTTCACAACTTATGGTAGGAACCATGTTGGGAATTCACAGATATGCCCTGAATCACACAAATATCACAAACACACACACATATTGCCAACATACATCCTGACAGGTGCAGTGCAACCCCCCCCCGAATGCAGAATATCTATCCCAGCAGACTGCTGGCCCCCTGACATTGCAGATGCTGAGGTAACAGCCAACATCTACAAAGCAAAACACACAGCAGCAATGGTATGAGATGGTGTCCTGGGCTTAGTGCAACTTGGACTCCAAGATGACTGGAATGCCAAACCACACTACTGCTCAATGTCAGCCTTACCACAGAATATGTACCCAAAGAGCAGTGTACAACAACAGTGGTCCTTCTCAACAAAGGTGTTGCGTGAATGGATACTGAAAACTACTACCCCAGAATCCTGAGAAGCTCGGTTTGCACAGCTATGGAAAGGATCAGCATGTACCACAGACATAAAGATATTGGGGACCTACTGACACCGGACCCAACCCAGTGTGGCTTTCTCAAGTGCAGATCCTGCCCCTAAACATGTTTGACTCAAATGAAACAGTCATCAAGGTCATTGATGAGGGCAATGTGGTCCACACAGTGTAGCTGGACCTTGCAAAGGCTTCTATACAATACCCTACGTGTTCATTATAGATAGGCTCACCAGCTTAAATATAAACCCACATGTCAGTAGAGGGTTGCAAACCAGACCAAGGACAGAACAGACATGGTCAGACATGCTGCAGCCATGTCAGACCACAAACCAGATATAACTGGCATCCCACAAGGCTTTGTCCTGGGATCTCCCTTGTCTGGTATATATGTCCCATAGGTACAGGCAAACATGGAAGGACTGTGTCCGAACATGTTTGCAGGGGACTACAAACTGCTCACCACATATGATCCACCAGCTGACACAAGCATCCCACAAAAGGGCCACATAGAAACAGACAACTGGTGCCATAGCCATGTCAGCAAGCTAATTGCAGAAGCGTGTAAAGTCAACCCACGTGGATATACAGTAAGTGCCCACCAATTACCACATAGGTGTTAACCCATTATGTAGTTAACATGTAATGAGAGACCTGGGGACACAAGGTGATAGATATCCTGCATTGGACAAACATGTGCTGTAGTGTTTACAGAAACATACCCTATACCCACTTAATCATGAAGGCTGTCAGATCTAGATAAGGGGAGGTCATTGTGGCTCTGCAGTCATCCTTCATCAGCGGTACAATTGACTACAATAGCCCCTGTGGGATGTACCTCAGCAGACACCTCCATCAACCGTAAAGTCCCCAACAGTACCTCATCAGGAGTATCAAAGAGCTTGCACAGATGCCATGTGTTGCCTGTGTTGCTGGCATCAATAAACATGCTGCACCTTGTACAATCTGAATGGCAGTGAGCTATGCACATGAGAGACCTGAACCCCAGCACTGACTTACATAGGACAAGCTGTACTGCGTGATCCATAACAAAGAAGCCACCCCCACCCATGAGTGAGCCCCCAGCACAGGCTACCCATAGAGTCACTTATCAATCTTCCTCAATAGGAATCCTGATGAGTGGATGGGAGATGGTAGACTTATCCTGGGTATCACTGACATGTCACAGGTAGACAGAGGCACAGTATACTAACCATGACATATGTCATGGCAAACTCCACTTACAATGTGTGTTGAAGGACAAACACACTCTCCAACTAGCATTAGACATGGACTAGGGCACATCGCTAGTGTTTGCAAATGTACACCTATGTTGTGGAATACACTACCAATGTTGGACAAGCCTGGTCTAAGTAGTTCATATCTGAACAGAATGCAACATGGTCAGATGTACACAACTGGCCCCAAACCAGGCTGTTGTGCCCACTATCGAAATGTAAAGCAGTGATAGCAGTAAAGCCCAGGATACTGTCCACCACAGTCAAAGTACTACCAGTACACTATACAGTACTACAGTGTTAGGTCAGTGTGAAAGGATGTTGACAACTGTATGCAAAGTATCCCATGCAAACACTGCAGACACAGTATAATCCTGTTGTGTTCATACACAAAGCAGTTGTACAGTAACTACACAACATGACACACAACACACAACCATAAACGGGTGATATTTGTTGAAGTTCACACTCATCCACAAATGTGTTGGGCTGCAGAGTCCAACATATGGAATGCTCACACTGGGCATGCTCACACACTTTGATAAATGAGACATATGTCAGACAACATGCCATGGGAAGGCTGAACTGGGCATGCCCACACACTTAGGCCAAATCTCGGTTTAGCAGTTGGACACACATATCTGGTATTTTTATGTGTTATTCCAGGAACCAACCACATTACAGCAGTCTGCCCAGTGCACACAGTTAAATGACTACAGAGACATATGTGATATAGTGGATCCCTCCCATATGCAAACAACTTCCACAGATGCACAAGTTGTTCATACAAACAGGGAATGCTATGGCAATAAAGATGTGCAAACAGTCTATCAGCAACAAATAATGTGCATTTGACAATTAAACATATGGGTGTAGAGGTCAACACTAGGCTGTTTG
This sequence comes from Protopterus annectens, assembly GCF_019279795.1. Taxonomy (NCBI): domain Eukaryota; kingdom Metazoa; phylum Chordata; order Ceratodontiformes; family Protopteridae; genus Protopterus; species Protopterus annectens. Next base: position 1,765,789,413 of record NC_056726.1, on the reverse strand, counting down.
CCCTAGGGAATGACAGCTTAGCCAAAGTGTGCTTGGTGTCTGCCTCCCCAAAGGATGCACATTCCCCTTTCTAAACACAGATGATGTCAGCACCCTATAAGTACAGCAGGAGAAAATAAACTTCCCAGTAATCCGAATAGCGCGCTTCGCTAATGCATCCGTCTCAAGTGTCATAACATAGTTAAGTAGGGGTTTCAAATCCTGCAAATGCTCAGTGTGTGTGTGTGAGTGGGGTTGGTGTGTGTGTAAGTCTGTGGGAGAGAAGTGTCCCTTTTGGCAACTAGGAAAACACACTACAGGATGCACATTCCCTTTCTAAACACCGATGATGTCAGCACCCTATAAGTACAGCAGGAGAAAAGAAACCTCCAAATAATGCTAATAGCACGCTCTGCTAATGCGTCCGTTTCAAATGTCATAACATAGTTAGGTAGGGGTTTGAATCCTGCGAATGGCAAGTGTGTGTGTCTGTCTGAGGGGGGTTAGTATGTGTGAGGAAAATGTCCCTTTTGGCAACTAGGTGAACAGACTACAGGATGCTCATTCCCCTTTCTAAACACTGATGATGTCAGCACTCTATAAGTATAGCAGGAGAAGGGAAAACTCCCAGTAATGCGAATAGCGTGCTCTGCAAATGCGTCCGTCTCAAGTGTCATAACATAGTTAGGTAGGGGTTTGAATCCTGCGAATGGCAAGTGTGTGTGTTTGTCTGAGGGGGGTTAGTGTGTGTGAGTGAAATGTCCCTTTTGGCAACTAGGAAAACACACTACAGGATGCACATTCCCTTTCTAAACACCGATGATGTCAGCACCCTATAAGTACAGCAGGAGAAACAAAACTTCCCAGTAATGCGAATAGCGCGCTCTGCTAATGCGTCCATTTCAAGTATCATAACATAGTTAGGTAGGGATTTGAATCTTGCGAATGGCAAGTGTGTGCGTTTGTCTGAGTGGGGCTAGTGTGTGCGAGTGAAATTTCCCTTTTGGCAACTAGGAAAACACACTACAGGATGCACATTCCCTTTCTAAACACCGATGATGTCAGCACCCTATAAGTACAGCAGGAGAAAAGAAACCTCCCAGTAATGTGAATAGCGCGCTCTGCTAATGCGTCCGTCTCAAGTGTCATAACATAATTAGGTAGGGGTTTGAATCCTGCGAATGGCAAGTGTGTGTGTCTGTCTGAGGGGGGTTAGTGTGTGTGAGGGAAATGCCCCTTTTGGCAACTAGGTGAACAGACTACAGGATGCTCATTCCCCTTTCTAAACACTGATGATGTCAGCACTCTATAAGTATAGCAGGAGAAGGGAAAACTTCCAATAATGTGAATAGCGTGCTCTGCTAATGCGCCCGTCTCAAGTGTCATAACATAGTTAGGTAGGGGTTTGAATCCTGTGAATGGTGTGTGTGTGTGTGTGTGTCTGAGGGGGGTTTGGCAGCTAGGTGAACAGACTACAGGGTACTCATTCCCTTTTCTAAACACTGATGATGTCATCACTCTATAAGTATAGCAGGAGAAGAGAAAACTCCCAATAATGCGAATAGCGTGCTCTGCTAATGCGTCTGTCTCAAGTGTCATAACATAGTCAGATAGGGGTTTGAATCCTGCAATTGGCAAGTGTGTGTTTTTAGCTGAGGGGGGTTAGTGTGTGTGAGGACAATGTCCCTTTTGGCAACTAGGTGAACAGACTACAGGATGCACATTCCCCTTTCTAAACACTGTTCAGCAGAAGGCCATGGCTCTGGCACAAGTTGTCTGTTGCTATGATGCCCCTTTGGAAGATGCTTGTGTCAGCTGGAGAGTCGATTATGGTGGCCAGTTTGCAGTCATCTGCATATTTGGACAGCCACAGTCCGTCCGTGTTGGCCTTTACCTCCAATAAATATATACCAAACAAGAGAGGTCCCAGGACTGAGCCTTGTGGGACACAACTTGTAACTGGTGGGGTCTGGCATGGCTCCAGCAATGCTAACCATGTGGGTTCTGTCCTTGAGCCACTGTGCAATCCATCTAGTGACATAGGGGCTTATATTTAAGCTGGTGAGCTTCTCTAGAATGCCCAAGTGGGGTATTGTTGTGAAGGCTTTTGAAAGGTCCAGGTAGGCTGTGTGAACCACCTTCCCCTCGTCAATGGCCTTGGTGACTGTTTCAAAGAAATCAACCGGGTTAAACCTGGTAGTGCTGGTGTGCTCTCAGTAGCCCTGAACCAGGCATCTGTTACTGCACAGATATCAATGTTTTCCATGCCAAGGGGTGTTTTGGGTGCATGCATCTGGAGGATTAGACTTCTGGCATTGGGTAGCATTGCTCTTAGTTTCTTATCCCTTGTGATACCTATGAAGGTGGGTTTGTCATTTGAGCCCTGCCTAACATAGGCACTATGGGGCTAGCAAGAGCCTTTGCCAATATCTGAAAGCCCAGGGGTGACAGGTGCAGGCCGTCCCTAGCAAAGCAGGTAGTTCAACAGAAGATGAATGTGTGAAGGTGTAGTGCCTGTTATTAGTTAGCAGTAGCATATATGACTGCTCACGTGGACACATGCCAGGTAAGTCATATGCACTGTGTCACAGGCAATGTACATGTGAACAGGACAAACAGTGACATCCTGTCAAGTGGGACATGGACATACATATAGTAGGCTATGCAGATGGCACTAGGAGTCCACAGAAGCTCTATAATTATGCATTGCAGGTGTGATCAGTATTCCAGGGTAATTGCAAGCAAACATGCATGCAAACAAAGCTACAGTAAACAGGGCTGCATGTAGTCCATTGTACAACAAACAAGCTGTACCAGTTCCAGCAGGTAACACTGCAAATATGCAGGCACTATGCACATGTACATGGAAATACACAGGTCAGATGCCTAGGGTCCAGTCTCAGTGCACACAAGTGTACAGACCATGTACTGTCAGGATGTACAATAACTGGATAGAAACCCATGTGCTCATACCTGCAGTAATACACATGTCAAATAACAGACACTGAGCCTTCACTCAGTGGTTCCATACCTAGTAGGATGTATGCTCCCTGGCCTGCCACCACAGTATCCCTGACACATATGGGGACTCTCCCTCCTGTGACAGTTAGTTATGTGTGTTGGGGCTGTCTAGCATGGTATGAGATGTGAGCATGCAGTGCTAGGGTGCTCCTGTGTGTCCTGTACCAGTCGTAGTACTGCACACATATCAACATCCTCAAACATCTGCATTGCAGAGTCTAGTGTGGGCAACATGCCACTTGCAGTTTACATGTCCATCATTGTGTATTACTACATTCATTACCCTATACCCTGTGCTACCTATGTATGTAGCCTTCTGTTGACATCATTACCACCAGTATGCCAACATGTGCAGATGATACACTATGGTACTTACCATGGGTGTAGACAACAGGACATGACAATCACACACTTACTGCATCAGGCATGCTGTGATATACCCACAATTAATTCAGCACACAGTACTGTTAACAACATGATACTATTACTACACATCTATGTGGTCACCCTGTGCATCAGCAAAATGTTAACCTGTACCTGCACAGTTGTTACAGATTGCAGGAGGTGGCACAGTTTCATCATATGCACAGGGTGTGAACTTGGTATGCCTGAGTCAGCCACCGATACCACCAATTGACATGTATGTGTATGTGTGTTGGTGAGGGACAGCAGTAGAAGGTGGGGCAATGTTGATGCAGTGTGTGCATGTATGCGGTAGCCCTAGGTGTTGTCAATTTCCATGTGTGTATGGATGCACACAGTTCCACCTCATGGCTGCCATATACTGGTGTTTGTGGACAGCCACAGACTGTACCTGCCAGGTCATACAGATCAGTGTCTCTGGCCACGGACACGGTACCTGTGCCTTGCAGGGGTGCTACAGACCGTATCTGGTACCAACCCAGACTGGGTACTGTCATCAGAAGCAGGTGTTCATTGACTGGACACAGATCCCTGTCGGGCCTGGCCAGAGCCACGTGCACGTGGTCTCCTGGGGCGGTCTGATGACAGCACAGACCCAGCATTGCTGGGGCTGCTGCTGGCACTACGGGCAGCCGCGGCCCTGTTGTCATCCGCGACGACTGCCAGCTGCTGCTGTTGCTGGCATACGGCCACGTCGACGCCTCAACCACCCACCATCACCCTGGCTCATGGACATGTATTTGTGGAACCGGTCTAATATGTCCCCACAACGTCTGTCTATGACATCGGTGAAATCACGGATGGCAGCCGCAATGTCACGCATACTGTCAGTCATGGCTGTGCGACATGCTGTCAGCTCCCTCAGACCCTGTCTGGTGTACCGTTCCATACATGACTGTGCCTGCATGACAGTCCGAAACATAGCTGAGGTTGTAAGACCTCTGTGGGCACGTCTGACAGGGGCAGTACGCCCATGGATGCTCCCACGAGAACCCCTGGACATCTGTCTGTGTGGTATCATCTCTGGGCCATGCCCATGGCTGCTGTGTGGGGAGGCATGTGCCACAGATACCACATTACCCTGGTCAATGCCCACTGTATGCTGTCCATCACCTAGGGACATTGGTGACAAAGGGTGTATTGGCAGGATAACTGTGCGCATTGATGGGGTCAACAGCTGTGTACTGTCAATCGGCTGACCAATGGCGGACCCTGGCATACCTTCCTGTGCCATTACACAGATGTCATCATTATCAGTACCCACGGCACCTGACTCGGGTTCCCTGCTACATGACACCAGAGCAGCAACAGAACCTGTGGGAGGGAAACAAGAAACACAGTTTACAATGTCTACACATTTCCAGCGATGCACACATGCACAGGTGCACAGTGTACACATGCACACATGCACACATGCACACATGCACACGTGCACACGTGCACACATGCACACATGCACACATGCACAGGTGCACACATGCACACATGCACACATGCACAGGTGCACACATGCACACATGCACAGGTGCACACATGCACACATGCACACATGCACAGGTGCACACATGCACACATGCACACGTGCACACATGCACACGTGCACACATGCACACATGCACACATGCACACAGTTTCACACAATTGTACAGTACTCAGTATGCGTGATATCAACACACAGACACAGACACACCTACATGCATACAAAGAGCACTACTAAGTGAGCCAAATAGTACTATTACTATTAACACTATTACAGGAATTGTTAATACACATTCACCAGCATGGATAGGCTGCACTGCTGTTATACCAGAGGGTCCTGCAGATGTGAAGAAACTAATGTCAGTGGGCACAACTGTGCCATTGTTACTGAGTATGATACAGGTCAGTAGTACAACAGTCGCCTTTCACAGGTCAGCTGCTAATATTGAGGATATCACACTTGCACATTAAATACTATGGTGACAGCTACAAACCAAGGACACACCTCACACATGCATTAACTACCAGTGTACACAACAGTCAACTATACATATGGCATATTACCTGCACGTTCACTATCTTGCTGCTGTGGGGCTCCAGCTTCCATCATAATGCATGTCTGCTGCTGTTGTTGTTGCTGGCGGACTGGAGCCACTACACTCATGAGTAGTCCCTCCAGTCTGGTGAGTGGGGGATGTGTAGCCACCCCACCACCTGTGGCGACCTGTTGCCTGTGGATATCCGACGCACACTGAAGGACATGTCTGATTAAATCACTGCAGTGATGTCGTACCTGCTCATATGTCCTATTATGCGTGCCTATGTCATTTACCTGACGGACAAGGTCTTGCCACAGTGCAGCCCTCTCCTGCTGATCCTGGCTGGTGCGGGAAAAGAGTATTGCATAATCCCGCACCAGGCTCTGGTGTATCTCCTCATCCTCAGCTGTGGAGTAGGTGGGATTCCGCGGGTGGGCCATGTACCTGAGAAAGAAAATAACCTGGTATCAGCAATATATGTCAGCAGAATTTGGCACACATACTACGCATGCTACTCGACTGTTATGATACAACATATCTCACATATGTAGCATCTGTCTGTCTATTGGTGGATACACATGTAGATGGCCAGGTATCAGTGCTCAGCCAGCAACTGTGCAACAGTACCTGGCAGACTCCATACGACATACTCCCAAACCCCAGCAGTCAGAACACTGATTCAGGTCAAGAGCACCTCCTCACTCTGGGGGTTTGTATCTAGGTACTGTATGGCCTACATCGTCATCTACTGTGAGCTGACCACACACTGATTGCCCTGGATATACATATCCCACCTCCACCACCAGCACAAACGACTATAGTGCATAACATTACAGATACACACTTTACACTTTGTAACAGTGATATGGTATCCTTTCAGCCCACTGGGCCAGTGGCAGATACAACCCACAATGCTGACCCCTACACAATTGCTTTCTACAGACATCTCCGAGAATGCATGGATCATGCAATCCCATATATGACCAAGACACTCTCCACAAAGGGACAGCATCATGTCCGGTTGACCCCAGCCATAGACAGATTGTATTACAGAAGATGGAAGCTACTGCAAGACAGAGCATAATTCACTAAAGGGAGGGCATGTCTGAGCAGCACTGGTAAGGATCTATTTTCCATCATACAAAATACATGGGCAACTTTGAGAGGGAAATCAAGAGTGACACTACAGATGACCAGAAGGCCTTCTTCAGTTATGTTAGCAACCTGGTCAGGAGCCATCCTCTATGCCCATAGGTAGTGCACAACAACAAATATTTCACTGACACCACAGATATCGACAACATTGTGGCAGACAGGTTCAGTGCAGGTGTCACCCTGCCCTCTAGCCCGAAATAAGGCATAGTTATCCCAGCTGACTGTAACCTCCCTGTCATCACAGATGTCCAGGTGAGAGACACCCGCAGGACAGCAGAATACACAACATGGATGGGACCTGATGGTATCCCCAGTTGCATGCTACATAAACTCTGACAGGAGCTAAACACACATATAGAAGTGCTATGTAACACTAGCCTGACTACAGGATATGTACCTGTACACTGGCGCACAGCAGCAGTGGTTCCACTCCACGAAGGAGGCATCTCAACATACCAATACAATACAACACAATACATTACATTACAATACAATACTATACAATATGCTATTGCCCCTGGGTCTACAGCAGCGTACTGTTCTGCTACACTGACCATTGTGACACATGTGGTGTGATGGTACCTGCTGCTGTCACACAGTTACACAGGGTGACTCATATGGCATATTACCTATCTGACTAACATTCAGCAGGGGTATGTGTGACATGTACTCATGGGGAGTCTTGCTTCTTAACACTGTGTGGTTTATTGCAGGGTATGTCTTATCTGTGGGTAGGAACTCTTACCTCCACATGTGCACTCTATTGCAGTGGCATGGACGACACACAGCAGACATTTAGGTTGTGGATGGTGTGAGGTGTTACTATGGTTGTTGGACATCTGTCATGGGTGTGACTTCCATATGTAAATCCGGGAGTGGTAACCTCTATGTGGGTAGCATATGTGTACTCTGTGGTGTTGTCAGTCACTGTGCATTGGTAATGTGTTTGAGTGCATTGTCACAGTGTTGTACATGTCACTGTGTCCTTCTCCATATCTGTAGCTGTCATGTGAGGTCCATACCATGGCATCCATTATGTGGTGTGGAGGGGTACACCGACCTACATGTCCATAGCTGACTCACCATGTCCGCTGACACATACCATGTGCAGGTATTCCAGGGATAGTGTGCGACTGTGAATATCATTGGGGCCACCATTGTACACATTTGTGACCCTGTTCACCCCTGACACATGTAGTGGTGGGCAGCCAATCACATATCTGGTGGTTACTGGTGTAGGTGATCTGGAATGTGGTATGGTACTCCGGATTTGACACTGGTGTTCACTGCATGCCTTTGTCACCAGGCACCTGTTGCAATACATCTGTACACATGTGCCTCACTCAGAATGTATATACATCTCTCTCTCTCTATATATATATATATATATAGATATATCTATATGTATATATATATATATATATATATATATATATATATATATATATATATATATATATATATATGTCCGTATACATATACACATATATATATTGATGTACATATATTGCTATAGATGTGGAGGGGGGCACAGAGGGGGTGTGAGTGACAGACGGGGTGGGACAGGCTGTGTTGCAGGTCGTCATATACAGTCATACCTGTAGGTAGTCAGATCAGTCTGTCTATGTATATGTATCTACATATATCTATATCTGTATGTGTGCATTACATAGATATGTTTGTACAATATTCTATCTACATCTGTCTATGTATTCCTACATCTCTCTCTCTATGTATGTATACATATATGCATATCATATATCTATATATATATATATATATATATATATATATATATATATATATATATATATATATATATATACACATACATATGTTGACATACATACATACGTATCCATATGTTAGACAGGTATATCAACATATTTGTCTACCATACTGTATACACACGCTAACATACTGCTAAACATACATAACTGTGTAACCTACTTTGTACATGGCACTACAACCTACAATCAAACAACATTGATATGTGCACATAGATGCTCTCACATACAAATGTATGTACAGCCTTCACTGATAGTTGCTGTATTTCGCCTGCCCTTTACACATCTTCATATACATATGGATACAGACCAATGACACATATGGAGGGTTCACAGTATGTAGACCTTTATAGTATTACTTTACATTACCTGTGTTTGTCACAGCTGCTTGTGTTGCTGTCTGGTTCTCTGCCCTGCTGCTCCACTTCCCAGTTGTCAGCTTTCAGGTAGCTGTTGCTGAACAATTTGTTTCTGTCTGCTTAATTGCAGTTTTCTCTGTCTCTGTCTCTGTCTCTCTCTCTCTCTCTCTCTCTCTGTCTGTCTCTCACGTCCTTCTCAGGGTGCAATGAAAGTATTGCATGCGTGGACATGGAGTACAGCATACTTTTGTAGGTATCTGCATATGCCCATGTGATGGCCTCTGCACCAATTGTTAGCCAGCATTTGCTAATTGCATGCAGCCAGTTGTGTACTGATTGCAGTTCTCGCTGTGATTTCAGAACAGTGCTATAAAAAGGTGTGTGAGATAGGCGTAGCCCTTTCAGATGTTAAGGGCAGGGACCATGCTGTTATGCTATGGACAATGTTCTGTGAGTGTAAAGGTTGGTATCTCTCTCATATTTCCAGGTGTGTTGTAGATTAACATTCCTCCATTCATTTCTCCAGTTTCCTGTACTAACTGTGTATGTACACTGACACCTACAACTACTTCCGCTGTTAATGTGTGTGTGTGTGTGTGCTTTCCTTTCACTTTTGCTTGCACTCTGTTGCTAAGGCTTCAATAGTTGCCCTTTACAGTCACTACTTGTATGCCTGCTAGGTGTCTTGACTGTAGTGTGCTGCTGTAGCTTTCCTATTTTCCATGTACATTCACACCTTGGAATGCTTGCTATATCTGCTAGGGTGTTACAGCATGCAGTGTGGTCTGGCCATGGTGTGGGCCTTGACATCTATTAGGGTATTTGAGTATGCTGCTGAGCAGGCCCCAGAGACTTTCAGGTTCATCTATTATGTGCCTCATGGAATGGTACATATCAGTGGGGTACACCCATTAAAATGTCTGGTATGCTGCAGTTGTGACTGTGGGTTAGCATGGGCATATGTATTACTACACTTTTTCTGCCATGCAAGTGGTGAATACTTTCCGGACTCCATAGTTACCATTGCATGTGTTACACCTTTCTGCCTACTGTTTGTACATTTCACATGGGGTCTGTGGGGCATCCCTGTAGGTCATTCACTGTTGCTATGTCTAGGCTCTTAAGTATTCAAATATGGTGGTGTCGGACCCGTCATGTGTACAGATATTTACAGGTTGTCCACATTTCTGCCTCATATTTTGGTCAATATCTCATGCACACCTTTTTCTGGCACGTCACTCTGGGCTCAAGTCAGACTATGGTGACAAACATTCAAGTTCCAGACTGCATACCCTTCCAAACATCCCACAAAGTGTAGACCCTGTTAGTTTCTGAACTGTCTGCGTTTGTTGTAACATTATTTGTAATGTGTCCCTGGGTTTGGGCCTTTGCTCCACATATTTTATTACTTGGTCCAGATGTTTTCCTGTAAGAGGTTGTGGGGTATGGGCAGTGCTTATCCTGCTGTGAGTATGTGTGTGTCTTGCAAGGTGCTATAGTGACATTATTACCTACTAGCTTCCAACTAGCATGGCTGTTTCTGTTCACACACTACTATTATGGAAATCCACTAGTTTTGATAGTAATTCTAAACGTCATGCTTTGTGTACTACACATCTATATTCCCTTTACATTCATTCCTACTATTACATGATATATTTACTTTAGCACAATGTTCTTGTATAAGAGTCATGGCTTAGTGGTAAGTCATGCAGACTACAGTTGCCAAGGTCCTGGGTTCGGGACTCACAGTGGGATTTTATTTTGCTTTTGAACTGAGTACAGGACCTGTCAATCAAAGTGACTAAGGCACTTTTAAGCAGTTGTAACTGGGCTGGCGCTGGTTTGCGCGGAGCTCACGCATGCGCACTGGTGGTTAGCTCCGCGCACACAAGCGCACACCCGATTACAACCACTTAAACGTGCTTAATCTTGCGCACACCCGCTCTATTTTCTTTGAAAGAAAAGAAAAATGGGAAGACAGGAAAGTGGTGAAAAAGGGGTCACAAAGAGGGTAAGACAGTAGGGAAACAAGCTTGGGATGTGCAGGAGGGATGTAGGTAAGGCCCATAGCTGCCCATTTCTTCATCAGCAACAGCTGTGCATATGTATGTAATTTGGTGTGACATTTGAAACCTTCCACCCCTGAGAGAGGTGTCAGGACAACAATAATACTTGTTGTACAGCCAATTGGAATTGATAGGTTCCATGTCCAGTAGACATGTGTGCGGAATGGGCAGCTATGTATGGGGTGTAATTCTTTTGTGGGTACAGAGTGCCTTTTTTTTTTTTTTTTTCAGGTGAGAGTGGTATGTCAGGTGAAGGTAGTCGGTACAGCTGGGGAGGTAGGTTGGGTAGGTAAACAGACAAGACAAACAAGACGCATACAGGGGCGGTGTATGACACGTGTGGGGGGGTTACACAATTGACACGGACGGAGGTTTGGATATCCAGAGCCCATGAGCCCACAGATGGCAACAGTGGAACTGATATCCCCACCCATAGGCAGTTGCCACTGTTCCTTCACTGCCCAGGACGGGGCTGTGCTGGGGGCTGTGTAGGCGGGGCAACAGGCATGCCCGTTAGTTGCGCCACCCGTGCCTCGAGCTGGCGTAGGGGCTCAAGGACAGAGTCCCAAATCTCCCTACGCACCACAGTCCGGACGCTACGGAGGGTGAGTGGTGGATCTCCTCCGGCCACACTTTCAGAGGGGGGCGAGCCCCATCCCCTGCAGCGCTTCCACCCGCAGGTGGCACAGGGCCACCGGAGGAGGGTCCGGACTCTGCACTAGTGCCAGGTGCACTCGCCAGCTGAGGTGGGAGAGGTGGGTCCGCTGGAACCCGCCTTCCCTGTCGTACTATGTTTTGCATTATGTCATGACAGTTTGGGTTAGTGACATATAATACCATTCACAATTAGTTGTAACAGCATGCATTAGTATTCCCATTAACCAAACACCCAGATATTCACACCATTGAACAGCGTGCATAACACATACATAATTTGAACAGAAATACACAGTCCAACAACATGCAGGGTTAATTGATGGCAACAGGCCATCAGGTGTGGATGTATGAACAGGGCAGATGCATCAACAGACATGCAAATATATATGACCCAACAGGACAAACGTCCAGGGGTGTTAATTGTGATCGCACATACCATTTTCACGTGGAATGGGTTATATGTAGTTATAGGGTGGGGTGAAGAAAGTAATATTAACACCTTCAAATAACAATACATATGCTGTACATTTCTAATAGCTACAGTTATATACACACTACTGTTCTAACTACAGTTTCCTATATGATAACTATTTCAACTTGGTGATAGGACTGTTAATGCAACATCAATATACATTTTATGGTTCTTCATACACATTCATATCTAGCTTTGTTCAGCTACATCAGGGCTACATTTGCTTTATATAGCTGTAGACAAGTGTGGATGTTTGGTATATCAGACAAACATCCTATCTGCATATTGCAGACTGAGAGCAACATATCCTGATTTTGGGATACACATTCCAGATGCAGCAACACTTTGAACAGATTTTGCTGTTTGGTTTGGAATATCACATGCATTTCATTCTGTCTTGACTGCAGTATACTTTATTCAGGGGTTATTACTACTGTATTGCTGGATTCATGGCACTTTCTCACACTCTCTCACTTGCTTTCATTTTACTATTTAGGATGGTACTTCTAGGCTTTATTGACATGTTTTAACAGTACTTATTACAATCCATTCCAGCAGTCTCACTTCTGTCATGTTTCAGTATTTCCACAGGGATATATTTCACACATGTGATTTCATCATCTTCTGCAGCTATACTTTTCAGCCTGCTGCAGGTTGTGTACTATTTTCTTACAGGCAGGGCATTTTTATTTCAGAATATATGTCAGACAGTTTCATGTTTAGGTTAAACTTACAGGCTGAAAACTCTTGTAATCAAGCAATACTTGCATACACTTTCACACTGTTACTTGCAGATTTTATTCCTTACTGACTACACTGCACTCTTTTGCGGACTGTCATACTTTTATATTTCTTTACAGTTACTGGTAGTGGATTACTGACCTGCCTGGTGGCGCAACCGCACCAGCCTATCGCCATAGGCTCTGCGGTTCGCAGAACGGACACCTGCAGCTGTAATATAAATGAAGCAATATTGGAATACACATCTCCATAATATCAGCTAGTTTAATTTTTTACATACATAATTAAATGTTACTTACTCAGTGGAGGGGCGTTGGGTGTTTGCCGGGCCTCCTGGATCCAAAGGTTCAGTTGGTCCTGCTTGCATCTCTTCAGGTCCGCATGGTGGTGACGAACCTGCTCACCAGTCCTTGGAATCCCTGTGGCACTGGTGAGATCATGAGCCAACCGGTCCCACGCCTCAGCCCTGTATGCTCCCCAGAGGACCTGGCCCTGCATGAGTTGGGCCTCATGATTGTGGACTAGGAGCCAGGCCATGTACCTGGACTCCTCAACACCCCACCTCTGTGCTCGAAAGCGACTACCCTCTCCTACTCCTGACATTCTGCCTGCAGGTCTGTTCTACAATCGTTTATGCTGTGCATTCCCGCCTATGGGGCTTATATAGTCCGTTTTTCCCGCACATATCTGTGATTGGCCATTTTGGAATTGTATCAACTTCAGTAAACCTGCATTGTCATGCTGTAGTTTGTATTCATTCCTATATATTAGCTATTATTGCATTTACAGGTACTGCTGTCGTGGCTTGGTGGCTCTGTACCTTGACTTTGGTGTATAGTATCCTGGGTTCGAATCTGGCCACTGCTTTTTATTTTTCATGACTGTCTAGACATGCTGAGGGGTGTGTCTGTGTAAAGGCAGTTTTAATACGGCTTGCTCAACGTTGCCCGTCGGTTAGCTTGTTTGCGCAGTGCGCAGCTCCGCGCAAACGGGGTACGCTGGTTTAAGCCTCATTTGGCTATCAGCACGCATATTACGCTCAGCTCAGCTAGGGGCACATAGATTCAGCATGATAAACCACTGCTCAGCTACGGGCACTCATTTTGCACCAGTTAGACCACTGCTCATCTACGGGCACATGCACTCACTCTGTTAAACTGTAGCTCAGCTATGTGCACATCTGGCATTTTTTCTTCTTTTGTTACCTCACATGTCTGCAATATAAATGGGCTATTTCATTACATTTTACATGAATTGTGGTTTTTATGTGTACATATTTGTCAGGGACTTGTTTCCTGCTTATTTTGCAAAAATAAATTGGTGTTGTGGGGGCTCGAACCATGAATGCCTGCTCTTCAGCCAACATCTCTACCGCTACGCTATTGCTTCCTGGCTTATTTTGCATATTTAGTTCTTATATGCTTTCCCACTGACTGCTAACTGTAGCTGCTTACGGCACGCCAGCAAACGCGCACTCACGGTTAAACATCTTTACAATTTAAAAAAAATATATAACATGTTCATTTATATATCTTTTATGTTTATAGTCTGTGGGGGCATGTGTTGTGTTTATTCACATTTCCGTGGACTCTGTTGTGGGTGTTTACTTTGGGCACTTTTATACTTCTGGGGGCATGTCCGCTTGCAGGGCTCGGCCTACGGACACGCCCCCTACTGACTTACACGGACCATGTTAGACTTAGGTGTGATTCAGCATGCTCTCATGAATATGCAAAGCATGCTGACATCACTCCGTTTAACTGCAGCCTCTGTGTAAGAGTTATAACTCTTACACGGACGCTTCGTGAATCCTGGGGAAAGTCTTTCACTGATTTTTTTTTATATGGCATATTTTCTTTTACGGGTAATTTATTAATCACTAATAGCCATAAAAAATCTTGACTTTCTACTTGCTTATTATTATACCCAGCATTTCATACTTTTATAGATTTAACTTTCTCATTCATTAGTTCAGCTCAAGGATTCACATAATAATATTGCATCATGATATTTTTATACCACACTTTCCTCTTATTTTCTATATCATTTTTTTATTTTCCATAAAATAATTTTTCTTGATAAAAGCTCATGTCTTCGTTTAAACATTCTTTTCCTTTTTTGTAAGTTTTAGTATATCTCAGTGCCATTCATATTTGTACTTTAGGAAATTTACTGCCTTTTCATTTTTGTCATTTATCCAAAACAAACTTTACAAATTCAAAGAAGTAACATAAACAATTGGATTTATTAATCCTAAACCTCCATTGTCCTTATCCATGTATAAGGCTCCTCTCTTCACCAGATTAAATCCCAAACCCCATATAAAAAAAATTACTTGTAGTATTTATTTTTCATAGATTACTGGCAACATATAGACACTAGATAAATATACAGTCTTCTCCAGTATAACTGAATTGATCAAATAACCCTTTTATTAAACAATGGCTTGTATGTTTTCCAGAAACAACAAAGCTCCTTTATTTCTTCTGTATCCAATTTCATTGTATCCTATTTCATTGTTCTTCACTGACATTTTTACCCCTCCAATTTTTTTCCTAACACAGATATTTCTTTCATTAAAAAAGATACTCCTATCTATACTATATCACCCAGCCCTTTACTTTTTTTCTTTATTTAAAGTCATGCCTATTATATTTAAAACCTGATGTAAATATAATATAAATTCTTTCATCTAGACTTTGTTTCTCATAATCAATATAATAGCATCTGCATAAGAAAACATAACTGGAATTTTTATCCCTTCATTAGCAATATAAGTAGACTTTCCATATGTGAATTTACATTTCTAACTAATACAGTCATAACAAATGCAAATAATATTATATTCATAGGACATTCTTGACATATTCCATACTTTATATCTACTTCTTAACTTAGCCATTCATTCACTAAAATTCTTGCTTTATTTTTATTATGTGCAGAATAACATTCATTCTTAATTTTCTCACTGATGTTATACTCTTCCATAATTGTCCACAAAAGTTCATGTACTACTGTATCAAATGCGTCATGTCTCCTATCATAATATTGGTCTCATCAGTCCTGTTTATAATATCTTCCACAATTTCCCTTACTATAACTAATACTTTTTGAATTCATTTTCCCTTTAAACAATATATGCTATCTCCATAATACATTTCATTTTACTCTCCATTCACTTCTGAATTAATTTAATAAAAGTCTTATAATCTGCATTGTTCAGTGTTATAAGTCTCCAATTTTCAATTTTATTTTATCTTCCTTTTTCCATACAAATTTAAGTATACTGCTATGTGACTTCCCCACTCTGGGCCAGCAATCAAGGACCCTGAATCCTCGCCACTGACACTGGAGAGGGACATTAATTTGGAAAACAAATGGATATACTCAGTATTTCCATATGCAGACCTCTCTGTATCAAGCCCAATTTCCCTTAAGAGCACACATGGAACACAGTCAGCCTAGGGTCTGAATTTCTTAATATCTGTCTTCTTCCAGAATCCCAATAAGGCTCCCTACTGTGGAGTTGAGTCCTTAGCTGGGGTTCCAAGCCAAGTCCTCTGTGAAACCAATGCTTTGTGTCCCTGCTCCAAGCAGCTGACATACACACTTTTTGAGATTTGATTTGCACACACACACACACACACACACACACACACACACACACACACACACACACACACACACACCTGAAATAGTCTGGTACAGATTTACTAGCTTTGTCCCCTTCTACCCAGATTATAAGGTAGTTTCACTGCCACCAGAACCTCTGCCAGCTACTTTAAGCTCTTAGAAGGGTACCAAATTATACTGTGTACAATTAATATTAATACATATGGTAGTTTGACCAACAGCAAGGCTTTCAGGATTGGCCAGAGTTATTACCAAATAAATATATGCAAATACTCTCAAAGCTTAAATATTTTCTAAAAGGACCAGCCACAATGAAAATTTAAATATATTTAGTAATAAATAATAAAAGAACATGAAAGTACTAAATATCTATTGACAGTAAGCACCAGAGTTCAGTCACGGGAAATATTAAAAATAACACAGCTGGAAAGATTCACACAGTTACAGAAAAACAATACTTATTTATTCTCACTATATTTTCCTGACTAATTTATAGAATTACTATCCCTGGTCACTTATTTAAAGCAAGGCAAGATGAAGTGGGTGAGGGATCCTTCTATGTCAGGTTCCAAGAAATAGACATCCCCTGAGACTTCAATTTCCTCTAATATTAAATCATTATTTCTGTAAAGAATGGCATCACATACATCTGGGCATCTGACTTCTGGTTCCCATGCAACCTCCCATTGCTCGAAGCTGTCAGGGTTTATCACATATATGTCAATAATACACACAAAGAGAACCTTGGTAAGATCTGCTGCAACTCCTGGAAGTCATCAAACCATTTCAAACCTCCAACCTTTCAAAGTAGCAATTAGGTCACCCCAGTGACAATGCATTAAGCTTCCAAGTACAGATGTCTCTGGCTGCATTCAAAACTGTGAGATAACATCTTTATAGCCTAGGCCTAGTAATTTAATTTTCTTACTATTTCTCAAAGTCAGGTGGATTGAGATGAACCTCTTCTCTTCTCTTCCAGTAACCTCTGTTACAATATATACATTTAAACAGTTGCAATAATGCATGCACATTTCTTTTCTGCCCAACAAGGCACACTGTGATACATTTTTGACACAAATGGCCTTACAAATACATTTTTCAACACAAGCATCTATACAAATCAGTTTGATATACAAATGACATATAATTATTTTCAAAACTCCAGCTAGATGTGCTGGCATATGTTACACATCCACTGCCCTACTTCTTCTGACATAGTTGGCAGTACCTCCTATCTTCACACGCTACATAAATCTTTATAATTAAAACCTTCATTTAACCACTTATTCATAACTTTTAAGAAGTGTTTTTTCTGCCAATCCATAAAATTTTTAAAAAATTGGTACCCTATTCCATCTGGTCATGAAACTAACTGTAAATGTTGAAGTGCCTTATCTAATTCATATAATGAAATCTCATTTTCCAATTCTTTGTTTTCTTGTTCTGTTAATTCTTTAGCATGCCATTCTTATTTGTGCTTTCTTTCTACTTTGAAACATTTTCTTTAAATAATTTATTATAATATTCATAATTTATTTCTAAAATCTTCTTACCTCTCCTCTATCACCTTTCATTTCTCTCACTATACTAGCATTCTCGTTAACTATGTTACTCAAATAAGCTGATACCTCTTCTCTTTTACTTTAAAGCAATATCTTTACCTAAATAATCATTTGTGAATTTTCTCTTAATTCTTGTCACAAATTCTCCATTCTGTCATAAAATGTCCTGTATCATTCCTTTCCAAATCCTTTAAAGCATCTATACACGTTGCTTAATAATTTATTTTCTTTTTTGCTTTTCTTACATCTGACTGACACTCTAAAACATTTTTTTTTTATATTTTCCTTTAAAAGCTAGCCACCATTTGGGCTAATTTTTATAACACACTCTAGTATAAATGTGCTTTTTCCATAATGGTGTAATTATTTTCTTTCCATTTTCATTCCATAATTTCTCATTTATTCTTTTTATTCCTTTTCCCAATCTCATATACTAATTATTTTCATGTATCACTATCCATATGGCTGAGTGATGTAAAAAGCTTGTTACAAGTATCTCTACCTTAGCTATATTTAAACATTGAGATATAATAAAATAACATGTTTCAGTCTTATATATGCACCTCTACTGTACATCCAAAATTATTATTCTAAATCTTTAAATTGCTGCATTTTATAATGTCAAAAATGTTCTTAACATCATTTCCTCTCTTCTTCTTTTTTCCTCTCAAATCACAATTAAAATCTCTCATTAATATTATATTCATCTTAATTTATGCTATCTCAGATCTGCATTAGTTAATCTTCCCATCATTACCAGTGTTACTTTCAATATTTTCACTGACTTCCTACAATGTACAACTATGACAGAATATAGTTCTTTTCTTAGGTTCCATAGTGTATCTCCTCCCCAAAGTTTCTTTGTAATCTCTCTTCTTGTGTCAAAAATCTTATATCTTCCAATATTATTATGTCATCACACTCACTACACCAGTTTGGGATATCTATTCTTCTACTTATATTTTTAATACTATTTACATTTACTAAAATAACTCTAAAATTGTCATTATGTCTATAGTATAGCTTACCAGAAATTATGTAAATTTTAAGTATTTATCTCATTTGTATTATCCATTTCCTTACCTTTCCTCTTTTACACATATCACTTTAAACTTTTTTTCTGTCTGTTACTCTTTTGCCAATAAAATTCTTTTTACCTTTCACTGTTTCCCAATTTATATCTTCCTCATCACTTATTTCAGAACCTTCTTCTATATTATATTTGGTTTCATTTTTATCTTTATCCTTATCTTTATTTTTACCCTGCTCTTGCTTTCCTACTTTCTCTGTCTTTTATTGGGACTGTTTCTTCTCTCCCTGTACTGTCCTTAGATTTGTTTCATTCTTCATCATCCTTTTTCTCTAGATCCATAAATGCCCAATTTTGTTACATTTTTACCATTTCAGTTCACACTTTTTTGCATCATGACCTTTTATCCCATAAATATAACATTTCCTCTTAACTCAGTTACTTATCAAATGATTATATTTTCCTCAAGCAAAGCATGTTTTAGGCTGTCCTTAGCATTTTACAGCACCCCTGTTATTTTCTACATTTATCATACTAGACATATGAATATTTTTTCTCTCTCCATTTTCAGTACAATATGGCAGTCCTTCCACCAATCCATAATTTTCTGTTATCATACAATTTGCTAATGTCCACAACGTCTTTACAAAGTTTTCTCAAATGTCTTGTTAAAGTCTCTTTTTCAACTTTATTTCAAAATTGAACATGTATGTTCTTTTTTGTTTCCCCGTGAAATGCTTTAACCATATCAGTTTCATGGATTACAGTTCTTTTTCTTTTCATAATCCCCCAGAAACTTTCCAGAACAGAAGCAGTCTCAAAAATAATGTCAAAAAATGTCTCTTTACAAATAAGAATGCTCCCAATGGAACTATTAGATCATCCCAAATGTCATACCTGTCCATTTCTTTTTCTTCTTTGCTCTGAAGTCTTACCATGGATTTCCTTTTATTGTTGACATTTCCTTTCCTCTGTTCATCTTTTGTTGCTTTCTGTACAGCTTCCTTAACAATCTCAACACATGATTTCTTTTTCATCAATCTTGTTTTAAAATGCCTCCTGATTCCTTCAATTGGATTTTGTCTATAATTTCATCCCATGAAAGACCTTTTTCACTCTCTGCAAAAACAATTCACCCAAAATATCATCTTGCAACCCTCCTGACTGCAGGATTGTAATAAAACATCTGCCATTGTTTTGAATGCTTGCTTATGATGAAACAAGCACATTTTTCTGAAACAGCTTCTCAGAATCCTGTAGAGCCTCAGATACTGTACCACAATTGACCTCTTTGCCTTTCACCATCTTGGATCTTCTTGAGTGCTATTCTTCCAACTGCCACTGCAGTAGGATCAGAACAAGCACTCTCCAAATGAGTAGGAGAAGTTCCCCAATGCCCTAATCAAATTTCCCATAGCAGTAGAATATCACCTCAGGTCTCCCTTGAAAAAGAGGCCATCAGTCTCATGGGCCATCCCAATCAACAAACAGAAAATAAATAAATAAATAAATAAAGAATTATCAAAAGTAGAACTATGAATTATTTATGCAGATAATATACTTGTGTACTTGACTGAGTGAAATTTAAGATGAAAGTATCTGTAATTAGCTGGAAGGTCAGGTATATTTTTATAACTGGGTGGAAGGGGAGACAACAATTGAATACCCATGGTTACTAGAAGAGACACAATGATGAGAGATATTATCAACTGAAGCATAAAATATAAAATTGTATTTTAACTGTCCATTGATATTCCTAAATAGAAAGAATGCAGATCAGTATAGCTACTATAAGTAATGCTGGAAAAGAAAAAAAGTTATACATGTATCATGAATTAGATAATCAGGTGATCGAAGTAGTACCCAAAGGTTTACTAAAAATAATTATATTATCTTTCAGAAAAAAAGAAAGCAAGCAGTATCCATGAAGATGAGAAATAGGAATGATATGATGTCAGCTGAAGAAATTTCTGAAATGTCTAACAAATGATCTCTATTGCTTGTGGTATGACTAAAGTCAGAGTGTCAGTATAATGTGGTGACTAGCAGACAATAATGTGTAGAAGGCAGGAGAGGGGATAATTTTTGCCCTAGAGAGTTCTGACAAAAAAAAAAGGAAATACCTGCTTGTAAAATTTAAAGATAATTGACATGTCCAGAAAGAAGTAATTAGAGGAAGTAGCTACTATAAGTGGAAAAGCTGAATCCACAGAATGGGTATTTTAAGAGGATGAGCAGAAAAAAAGGGGGCCAGCTCTGCATGCAGAGCAGACCAACTAATTATCATGTTTGTGTTAATTTTTTATCTGTTTAAAAGAGCTGCTGTTAGAACATGATTCCAGTTTGCCAAACTGATTACAGTTCCCAGGTCACAAGCTGTAATAGCCTAGAGAATGATTATTACACCTAAAATGGTCACCAGGGGATGCAATAGAACACAGACTTAAAGTAGAAGTGTAAAGCAGATACCTGTTCAGAGTGTGGGACCTTTTAATTATAAGGTCTACATTGACTAAGGTCTCAACTTTATGAGGTCAAATATATCACACCTACTCTACTGTGGATGATTTTCCATTACCCAATAACAATTTGCAATACATTTAACAAATGTTAATCTGAACTGAATTTGTTCTTTCTATCCCCCAAATCAAAGATCTCTTAATATACTAACATTGAGGTTGCACCAAGTTGGAAGAAAAGGGAAACAATTATTTCCCTTTTCTCTGAGTTGGTGTAACTTTAAAATGAGTTTATTTGGAGACTGGACATATGAAAAATAGATGGGCCACAGCCCCAGGAAAAATGCTTTATACCAGTCTTGTGTAGGTTATTTACCACACTAGTTAGATGGGAGTGGCAGGATAGCATAGTTAATAGATTAGGCTACACGAATATTGATGTCAGGATGATCATGTAAAACCTAGTTATTCACAGACAGCAGAAATAATACAATTATTGCTTATGTTGGAGGTAGGAATCAAAATATATCTAGTATGTCATGAATACCTTCTGGGGAAGGATAGCATTCGTAGAAAGAAACACCAGCATTTTTATTCTTGTTTGGTGTTCCCTGCTAATTGTCCAGATACCAGTGTACATAAAAAAATGAAATTTCAGTGCCTCAATTTAGATGATCAGTATACTTCAATAGCTAATGTAGCAGAAACATTGATCCACATAAGTCTACCTTCTTAACATCAACTTTTGAACTGTTTTGCAATCAGATAAAGGTGGTAAGGATGGTAACAGAAGTGTTTATACCTGAGGAGAAACACAATCTTTAAAACTAATTGTAACTAAATGACTTATGGGAAGAAATATGCAAAACAATATGTTGAAATTCCCAATATTAATAATGAAATACCATTGATAAGAATGAAACCATACGGAAAAGACTACAAGTGTAAGTGGCAAAGGATAAAGAATGCAGTATGTTAAAAATGTGGGATGTGGGACACATTTATAAAACTTAAATGCACTATGATAAGTGAATTTGCATGAGTAGTAGCAATGAGAAGGATGTTTGAAATTCAGAAGACAATGCAATGTGACACATCTAGCTGAAATAACATGGTCAGGAATGTTATATGTTAATACATACATACATACATACATACATACAAATATTTCAAACATGAAAATGAATGTCCTTCTATCCTGCCAATATTCCAAAACAGTCGTACCCATAATAAGTGTCCAAGCTGTTCTTAAAAATATCTAAACTAGTGCTTGCTTTAATGTAGTTGGGTAGTCTATTTTGTGCATCAGCTGCTCTCTCAGAGAACCAATTAGTGTACTTCTTATTCATATAGAATTCTCTACATAGGTTGTCTGATGAATCTCTACTAATTTTTGATAACTCTAAACATTCCCAGAGGTAGTTGTCTCTAAATGCCCTAAATACCTGAATACAGTTCCTCTTAAACATCTGTATGAGACACTGCATAAGTTAAAATATTTTAGTCTTTCATAATAACTTAAATTTTCACATTCATGGATGTCCTTGGTATATTTCTGCTGTACTCTTTCCTCCTGCTTGTTTTCTTATAAAGTTTCTGTATTGTTATTCCATACTCAAATTTGGGTCTAATATAACTAACAATGACTTCATCATTTCTGATTTCCTAGACTTTATAAATTGTTTTATACAATGTATAATTCTATAACTATCATTACCCAATTTGTTTATCTACCCATATAGCCAGGTCCATAAATGAATCTACAATTTCAATTGCTGTGTGCTGTGTTAAATATTTACTCTTCATGCCAGATCTCACATGCTTAGTTTTTTTTTTTTTTTTTTTAAATATTTTTATTCATTTCCAAAAACAAGAAAACATGAATGCAGGTTATTTATGACAATGAAGTATTTACAAATTATTTAAAAAGGTAGGCTAAAACCTCTAAACAGATGTCAAACATTAAAACCAAAATAAAGTATTTAAAAGGGTGTCTATTGTTGACATATAATTGACTTTCTATACAATTGTTTCCTGATTATAATCTGCTGCAGTCATTATTCTCCAGTATTTCAGTTACTTTTTGCCATGCTACGTATAATGATGTAGTTCTTTCAGTTCTTCCTTTAATAGTGTTCATTTCCAATTGAGATACTGCTGACACCATATTCATGAATTGCTTAAAAGTTGGAGAAGCTTTGGATTTCCAGTTTGATGTAATGTTCTTCCTTGCAATAGCTAGGAGAGTCCATAAGATTACATATTTTGTTCTTGGCACACAGTCGGGTACAGGTGCATTAAACAAAATAATAGATTTGGAAATCTGGAACTTATCATTGAATACCATTTGCAGAAAATAATTTATTTTATCCCAATATGGTTTAATCAAATGGCATTCGTAGAACATATGTTGCCAGTCTGCTTTTATTGATAAATCACATCTCCAGCAGCCAATATTTTTCTTAAACATTAGTTCCATTTTATGAGGGGTTACATAAGATCTGTGTATGAATTGCCATGTAAAAAGTCTCCAATGTAATGAAAGTGATATCTGCTTTGGAGAGAGAAGAATTAGTTTTTTATCTCTGTCATTTGGCACATGTCCATTAACTGATCTATAATAATTCCATATTTTGTCATTATTATGCATTTTTATTTTTTTGTTTGTTTTATAAATAGATGATAAGTATCCCTTTCCAGTAATGGGTTGATTTGTTAGTAATATTATATGTTCTATAAGGTTAGGAACATTTTGTCTTATTGATGGTTGCATTGTTTCTTGTTTGCTTAATATATACTGTCTTAATTCTTGTACATGTGACCACGAACTATTTTCCATATTTAATTTCTGTTTAATCTGGTCTATTGTCAGAGGTTTTCCAGAGTTTAGCAATTGATGCCAATATATTAATCCCTTTTCTTTAAGCATGCTGACTACTTCCATATTAAATGTTGTTATGTTACCTTGTGTGTACGCTACTAGATATAAAAGAAATGACCATGCTTTAATATCAGGATTGCTATTAATAAGATTTTGGAAAATTTTTAATGTATAAGTAATGTATTTGGAACTTATATTTTTATTCTTATGTATCATCATATATTCCTTCATCAGCCATAGAAAATTGTTTGGTATGAAATCTGTATACTTATTTGCTACTACAAATCCTGATTTTAACCAGATTCTCTCATGAACTAGCTTCCATTTTGATGTATATTTTGTATTTAGCCATAATGATATTGTTTTAATAATGGATGAATGCAAATATATTTCTATGTCTGGTAAACCTATGCCACCTATGCTTAGTTTTTGATGTAGTTATGAGCATATTACTGTCTTGTGACCAAATGGCCAATTTAGTCACGTTCTTTTGCATGTGTAATCAGGTTACCCAACTTCAAGTCATTGGCATAAAGACTGTAGAACACCTCAGATGATCCACTTTGCATAGTTCTTTTTCAATGTAATCTAC
This sequence comes from Protopterus annectens, assembly GCF_019279795.1. Lineage (NCBI taxonomy): Eukaryota > Metazoa > Chordata > Ceratodontiformes > Protopteridae > Protopterus > Protopterus annectens. The sequence goes on along the minus strand of NC_056726.1, from coordinate 1,765,764,575 downwards.
TTTGATTCCAGTATCTGAGATTACCAGGATGACACAAGTACAACTTATCACCCTCTTTTTTTTGAGTCAAACTGTTTTGCATAAGATTTTGTAAATTTGTCTATAATCTGTTGTGCCTGAGAATAATTTTAGACTCCATAAACAGTTTATTAATTTGTATGTCTTTACTCCTTCCAAATTTTATGTAGCTATAATATGGTTTCCTATTACGCTGAATATCTTTATATAATTTTTCTTTAAATTGTTCTTGATCTTGTCTCACACTATGCTTAACTTGTTTGTCCATCTTGTTTGTTTCACTTTTCAAAGTTGCAGTTTTACCTCTTTTCTATTTCTTATATTTTTTGTCTCTCATCTTAATCAAGTATCTCTTTCTTATGGAAATATATCTTCCTTGTGTGCTTAGATCCTTATGTTAAACATATTTTTGATTTTTTTGCATTCAAACAATTTCTCTTTCAAACTTTCCACATTCCTTCTGCTGTTATTCCACTGAAGGCATCACTCCAATTAGTTTTATGTAATGATTGTTTTGCTTCCATATAATTTGTTATTAATCATCTGTGCACTGACTTAGATTTCAGTTTGGCAGAATTATCTAGCAACAAATCAACCTTTACAATCCCATGACCACTGCAATTCAATGGTAGTAAATTAACAGTAATGTCTAGTATGTTCCATTCCCTGGTAGTTTTTTGTTTTTACAATCTGAAGCAATTTTTGCTCTTGAACATATATTGTGAATAATTTCCCTACTAATGTTGTTGAATCAATATTACTCCAGTTTGTTTCTGCTAAATCTAAGTTCCCAGAAACAATTATTCTTCCATCTTGTGTTTCATGCAAGAAATGTATGAATTCCTCTATGTTATCAAAACTTAATGTTGGTGGTTTATACTCTCTAACAATCGTTCTATGTTCCAGGGTTGTCTTTATTGTCACAGTTACATAATCTATAATATTGGTGTTATCACTGAATCACACAGCAATTGCAACTGTAGATTCATTTATGGACCTGGCTATATAGGTAGATCAACCAATTAGTTAATGATAGTTATAGAACTATACATTATATAAAACAATTTATAAGGTCTAAGAAATCAAAAATTATGAAGTTATTGTGTGTTTGTAATAATCACAGGTCTCATAACTATATTTAATCCCTATCATAACACCTCCAACTAATTTTTTGTTAGAAGGTCTTTTACAGTAAAAACATTTATATCCTGACAGAACTGGTTTCCAGTCACTGTTCTTTAACTATGTTTCACAAACAATAACAACATTAATCTTGTGGGAATGTATTAAATGTTCCAATAAAAACATTATTATTAATGCTTATAGCATTAACAGCCATCAGAGATGGATCAAATGTTGGTATCTTTGAAGTGTTAAAATTTCGACTTGGCAAAAATCCTGCCTTGTATTTGTCAAATATACTGCAAAATATCTACTTCAAAAATTCTCTTCAGTGATCTTGACAAGTGCATACCATCCTGTCTGAACATGTGTGGCCAAAAATTTGGCTTGAATGCTCTACACATTTCCATTTTTTAAAATGGAACATTTTGTTTTCGTGTAGGTATTTACCCAAAAAAATCTTTTCATTCATGGTGACATGATTCTCCTTTCTATATGTGATTTGTAAAAAATAAGTCCTAATGCCTTATTTTATTTATTTTTTTATTTATTTGTCTTTTGTTAACAGTGTTAGTCCAACTGAAGCAGTGGCCTGTTTTAGTGGAAACCCAAGGAGAAAAGCTCCAGACAGTTATTACAAAGTTACAAAAAAGAAAGACATCTGACAATGAAGTTTGATGCAAACATTACAATAATGTGCTTTACATGAGAACATTAGAAATTTACAAAAGGTCTGAGAAAGAAGTTTACAAAGACATTACAATAATATGCATAACATGCAGTACAAAAGCTAGATTTTTTAATCAACAAAAAGAGAAAGAGATGTAAATGAGATAGAACACTTGCAACAGGTGGGTGAGAGGTAGTAAAGTGATAAGGTGGAATTTAAGTGGGATCATTGCAGTGACAGGTATTGCTATTTAGGAGAAAAGTTTTAAGCTCTAATTTAAAAAGATTTATGTTAGAAATGATTTGTATGTTGGGGGGGGTTGTTCTATGCATGGGAAATGCTAAATGTGTAAAGAAGTTTACCAATGTTTTTGTTTGGTTTATAGGTGCCCAGAAGGAGGTGGTCATAGCTGCAATGAATTCTGGAAGGGGTATAATGTGATATTAGTGAGGATAGAGCAGGACAGGAAAGGGCTTTTAAGAGCAGAGTATCAGTCATTTGCAGCTGGGAGTGAAGCAGGTGCTGGGGGAAGTCAAGCCACTTGAGTTGTTTTAGTCCATGGCAGTGATGAGATTTGCAGGGTTAGTTACTAGCAAATCTTGCAACACTATAGTATGATTGACAGAGTTTAGCCAAAAGGGTAGATTGTAGATGTGAAAATTTGGGGGAGGCATAAAGTAGACATGGAAGGAGGAAGACCTGAGCTAGTTTCTGCCTACAATCAGGGGCTTGTATTTCTTATGTCTGCAGAGTAGGCCGAGTTGTTGATTGGTCTTTGATGCAGTGCTGAATATGGGTATCAAATTTTAATTGGTCATCAATAATACAGTACAAGCTATGCTATCTAAGAGAACTGTAAGTTCCCTGCTAACAGTCAGAGAGTCCTTGCTGATACTTCCTTACATTACGGTGTTCTAAGGCCTATCTCACGTGATCTTTCTTGCTTCATAGGAGCTGAGTGATTTTTACAAGCAATAAACCCATCCTTTCCTTAATGTGTTATAGTTGCTCATTGCCTAACATTACATATATGCATACATACATAACAACACTTCTCCAAGTCGGCCAGTCTCAAAAGTCCAGTCATTAGTACGCCTAGAGTTACTACTAATAACGGTAAGCAAATCATTCAACTTTTGGCATGAAGATCACAGATCACTATCAGGTGTTACCTTTAAATATATATAGCATTCATTACACTATACAAGATATTTGTGCTATAGAAAATCACTAATGGCATACCCATTTAAAGAATCCACATTCAGCTGCAATTGAATAAAAAATTCTAAAAGAAAAGAATAATCAAATCAGTTACCATAGAATTCAAAGAGAATTTAATCAAATTTTAAGGGAAAAGTCACACAAACAATATACAACTAAATATTAAATTAAGTACAGAAATGTTGCTGGTCTGACCATACAAGTTGTGAAAATCACACAAAAGTTGGAATTCCTTTACATCACGTGCGAAAGCATGCAGTAGCTTCTGTTCACTATTGTGCTCAGTCGTACCTCTATTTAAAAGTAAAGATCAATAAATCACAAACCAAGACTGTATTGTTCAGATAAGCTCTGGATTGTCCACTCTGCAATCTGTGTGAATTTATAGGTAACTAGGCCCCTTGGGATGGCTAGAGTTTGTCTGTCTAAAACCTCTCTCTTTCTAACAACTTACAGAAAATTAAAGTTAAAACAAAATATAAATCAAAGTAAATCTTCTTGTCTATCATCTATCCCTTCCTTCTACAAACTGTCAAAAACAGTATGTAAAAAATAAAATATAAATTCAAATAAAAACTTTCCTTACCAAGCTACTGCACAGCTAATCACAAACCAATAAGGATTGTTTAGCAAAGCTCTGGATTCCACATAAGGAAGCTCTATGTCTGATAATGAGGCCAAACAACGTGACTGAATGATTCAGAAACTTTTAAATGCAGTGCAATGAACCTGTACCTGCTTTAGATCTGTTCAAAGACAGACCCTCATGTTTTGGCAGCATAAAGTAGTGTACAATGTTAGGGTTTGCTGCATCCATTGTAGATGTGTATCTGCAAGAGGCTCTTATAAGACCCACTGCAGCCAACACTGGGCAACATTGTCTTGGAGGCTGTGGGTCTTCAGACTGTGCTTAATATTTCATGGTCTCCATAACAATACCATAATGGACTGGTACACACTATGCAACAAATAGTGGACATGTGTCGGCCCTGTCTCTAGCCCCATAGGAGTCATGAAGTACCCGTTCCAGTGGATACAAAGGTATGTGTGGCTTTAGATATATTATCTAGAGAAACCCTTCAAAGACCCACTGGGGACACAGTGACACTATCTCAGGCATCTGCCTCAAGAATACTACATTAATTTCTCAATGCCATGCTGCAGCATGTGGGAGGAGCCCATGTAGTTCATATGTACTCTAGAGGAGATAGCAAACACCTTGCAGGACCTAAATTCTATATCCCACAGACTGTGCACACACTGAAATAAAGGCCCCACCTGGTGAACTATGAAGGGGTTAAGTGAACAGCAAAGGATATCACTCCATCAACTGTCAGGTGACCTGGGTTACACAGGGTATCATCCACAATGTGTGACCAAGCCCCAAGGTGGTTTTTACAACTCTTACATATGGCACACATGTGACCTCCGATCAATGGCTTGCAAGTGGATATCCCATGGAATACTGGCATATTACACTAATTTGAAATCCTCATGACCAAACTCACCACAGTTAAAACCGTGCCCTAGCACAAACCAGAAACACCATAGAATGTGTGACTGGGCTGCTGAAGTCACATTTCACTGCCAGAATATATTCAGCATTGCCCTGCAGTATGACCTCACCAGGTGTGCAAAAATACTTACCGCATGTATCGTGTTACACAATATTGTACTTAGGAAGCAGTTACAGCATGATGGTCTCTAGGAGAGAAAACAGTGCCCAAAACCACAGGTGGTAGGTGAGACAGATGAGAAGTCAGAGGAGAAACCAGCAGCTGGGGATGCCAATGTCAGACAGAAGTGGGCACAGTACACTTGGGCAGTAGCAAAGAGGGAACAAAATGCACATAACTTTACAGCATAACTATACAAGAGTTAAATAGATAGAAAACATTAAAGTGATATGTGCAAAACAGCAGACTGTGTTTACCCATGCATAATCTAGTCATGCCATGCATCAGACATTGGCAAGATTGGTCACAAAGTACAGAGGGCAGAGCAGGGTTATCATCATATCCAGATAAGGACAAGGGAGTAAAGGAGTGCATGTCTTTCACAGAGTTGTGTCTGAGTGAGACTGCTGAAGTGTAGCAAAAGAAACTATGTATGTATGGGTAGTGTGAGAACTTGTTTTGGGGGTGGTTAATGTATAGAAGAACCAGGTTCAATGGGTATGTGGGATGTGCTGGGAGCTGTGGTGTTGCATGTGTGTGTGTGTGTGTGTGTGTGTGTGTGTGTGTGTGTGTGTGTGTGTGTGTGTGTGTGTGTGTGTGTGTGTGTGTGTGTGTGTGTGTGTGTGTGTGTGTGTGTGTGTGTGTCTGCATGGACACATCTTCAGCATGTGGTGCAACACTGCACCATGACCTTCTGGACAGGTCCAAGACATACATGACAGTGGGTTCAGCTTCCCATACATGCCTCAGCCCATGACAGCTGGGCCTGCCAAGAGTTGTGTTTCCTGTCCCACAACCTTGGCTAGATATTAATGTCCAACCTGAGTATGGCTGACATCTGCTGGACGATATGGCAACAGGACAATGACCATAACCACAGAAACAGCCTCTCCTGGGTGATAGACACATCCATGAGCTATGTTGCAGTGGAAGTGCTAACAGAGCAGGAGCAGGATCTCACCTGTCCACATCCAGGTCAGTTAACATCTGGGACATAGCAGATGACTTGCCATGAGGGTGGCCTAATGTCCAACCTGACTATGGCTGACATCTGCTGGATGATATGGCAACAGGAAAATGACCATGACCACAGAAACAGCCTCTCCTGGGTGATAGACACATCCATGAGCAATGTTGCAGTGGAAGTGCTAGCAGAGCAGGAGTGGAATCTCACCTGTCCACATCCAGGTCAGCTAACATCTGAGGACATAGCAGATGACTTGCCATGAGGGTGGCCCCTTGCCCCTGACAGATGATCCAGACAAGACACTACACATTCCAGTGTGTGATTCATGTCATCCAACGAATCATACATACAAGTTCTGCATTATCTTGGCAGCAGCTGACAAACAAACCTCAAGGGAAGGGCATTAACCATACTTCTGGAGAACATGGGTACTAGCCCCATGTACTTGACCCTTATTAGACCAATAATTGAGTACAATGCTCCCTTTGGTGTGTACCTTACCAGGCACCTGCAGCAACTTGAGAGACCACAGAGACCACAGAGATATCTAACCAAGAAAATTCAGGGTCTCCAGCACAAGTCATACACTGACAGACTAAAGTCACTGTCACTGATCTCAGTAGCATATAGACTACTTAGAGGAGACTTGTGCCTGGCCTACAGAGCAATCTCAGTTCCAAACCTAATGGAAATGCTGCACATCCACAAGTCAAATGGAACAAGGGTCACCCGCTCTAAGGATATTAACCTGGCCTGCAACATAAATAGGACCTGTTGGCACTCCTCTGGAATAGGCTATCAGTTCACATCAGGCAAAGCCACTCTATGACTCTGTTTAAGCGTTCCCTGGATGACTGGATGGTAAACCATAAAATCCTACCAGGGATTTCATATATGACACTCCAAGATATGGGAAGTCATTGTTAAGATCTCGAGTTTAGGCAGGATCCTTTATATTGGGTTTCTCAAGTATTATATTAGGCACGTACGGTTAGGCTTATAAAGACCTTCAGGTCAATAGTAACCCAGTAATCACTATGAACAACCTACAATAGTTGGCCCAGTAACCACCTATGAACCTATGAATCCTGTGTGGACCTCTTGCCCATGGTGACCAATAGCAGATTCAGACATGTTTCTACTGGGGCCCACAAAAGTTCTTGATCTACAGTGCCACCATCAAAAAGTCCACTCTTAGATGGCAGTGTGTCCTGGATATGAAATAGATTGTGTCCATACTCTGAGGAGGGGATACAGGAATCACATTCCATATTCCTACACACATTCTGCACCCATGGACAGTGCCAGGTCATCCCTGCCATCATTATCAGAGGCAACAGACTTTCCAATAACAGTCAAGGGAAGTTCCACAGTGCTGGTGGCAGAGGATTCACCTATAAATACACCAAAGCAAAACATATAAATATGACTCAGCTCCACAACTACACATGCAAATGATATCATTACAACTATAAACATATGATACTGAGTTTTAACCCTGCCCATACCTTGTGCAGATGCACCTGGATGCCAGATGTACCTACATGACAGAAATCAGACAAGTATTATATATTGTAATCTGACTAAGGTAAAAATTGGGACATATAGTGATAGTAGGACTACATATCTGTGGTATCATCAGTAGAAATTCTCGGTTCCCTATTATGTCATCAAAGACTCAAAATCTTGAATGCATCTTCATCGAACTGAAAACAATGAAAATTTAATAGAGCAAAAGTGATTTATTTTCCTGGGAAAGAAATTGCTTGGCCGCATCTATTAATTTGTTGTTTTCCCCACTGCGATCTCGGAGTTGGTATATTTAGTTAAAGGGGGTGTGGGGGGTTGTGCCCCCCATGTTGGGGGGTATGGGGGGGTCAAAGCCCCCCACTTTGTTTTCCTTGTAGTGTTTTTTTTTTAATATGCCCTTTTGCTCTTTTAAATATTTGTTGTTTTCAGTTCGATGAAAACACATTCGAGATTTTGCATCTCCAATGATATAATAGGGACCTGAAATTCTGTGGGGCCTATATAATGCTGTCTTGACATCCAGCACACCCTGTGGAACTCTGTGGAGTTTGCTTTTTTAAGTGAGGTCAGGAACTCCTCTATCTCTGCAACAGGTCATTCAGTAGATGGCCTACCACGTGTCATCCTCCATTTCCAAGAGGTAGTTTAGTAGATGGTCTACCACATGTCACCCTCCATTCCCAAGAGGTAGTTCAGTAGGTGAGCTACCACATGTCACCCTCCATTCCCTAGAGGTAGTTCACTAGATGGCCTACCACATTTCACCCTCCATTCCCAAGAGGTAGTTCAGTAGGTGGCCTACCACGTCACTCTCCATTCCCATGCCACAGCCTTTGCCCTGTGGGTAGCAGCAGGATTCTTATCAGTCACTCTGTGGTAGACCTGATCAATTAACATTGGTGACAGCTTCCTGACAGACATGATCATGGAAAGGCTGGTTGGCAGAATGCACTGCAAAGAGCTGTCTGTCATGGAGATGGAAGGCCTGTAGTGCTATCTCATTTTCAGCCTCTGTAAACTTGGGCTTGTGGGTGGATGTGGCTTTCTGTACCTGTTTCTTAGGCATAATTCTGTTGGCATGGTGCTACATGGGAAATTCTGACATTAATACTATACTTATAGACCATCTGCTAAACTTTAGCAGGGCCTGACACTAACATATGTGCAGCCACAAAATAATCTTTACCTCAGTGTCAAGCATTAATGTGTCCTATGCACAATGCCCCAACAACCAAGAAATGCCAGTACATAATTACAAGTTAACAAACATGCAAATTAACAGCCACATGATTATTATTCACAACCTTTATAAAAATATGCAGTGTATAACATACTTACATTGCTACAACCTACTTTAACATGCCTGCATCTTATTAAGGCCAGTACACTTGCAGTATACCCTTCAGAATGTCTAGGCCAATATATGTAGTATACTGAAAAACTGACAGCATGTCTTAGCCTTATAGTAATCAGCACAGAAGCTACACTTGTAGTAAGGAGTAGGTGTAAAAAACAACACATATGTAAGAAAATAAACTTCTGTAGCACAATTCTAGGTAACACATTTGTCTTCCATAGCAAAATGAGGATCTGTTCTTCTCGTCATGCTCATATCATATAGATTACCCCTCTGGGTGTGATGATTATGTTAATTTGGGCTCATCTAATTATTGTTTCTGAATCACTCAGTTTGTTTGACAAGTAAACCTGATAAACTTTATGTTGATTTCTACACTATGCTGTGCACGTGCCTGAGCACCTGAGGTTAGCTCTGCACACAAGAGAGAAGTCCATATTATAGGGACAGCAAAACTGTCATGCACGTACCTCTCAAGTGTACCTCATTCTGAGGAATGTTCCTCAATTTAAGTTTTAAAGAGACATGCTCCTCAAATTTCCATATTGAAAGGGGCTGTTACACATTCAAGTGTAACAATTTTTAAACTGATATTCGTGGCAAAAAAAACATTGAATAATATTAATTCATCAAAATAACATTTTATAAGTATAAAATGGCATGTTAACCATGCTGTGAGCTTCATTATTAATCTGCTAGTAAGTGTTCCTCATGTTGACCATGAGAGGTGGTGCTGCACAGTCTGTAAATGGAAGGCTGAGAATAATGGTATGCTATGTTTAATCGGGTTCCTATGAGTTCATCGAAATGCCAAAACATCGACGCTCACTTCTTCGACACGAAAACATCGACTCTTCATATCATCGACATTTCACGTAAGCGATCCTCCCCCTCTCAGGACCCATGGTAGCACTTGTGTGTGTATTGCGACGTAAATTACAACGCTGTCAAGGGAAATTGTAGGTAGTGACTTGAACCATATGCGCTGTAGCAGACAAACAAGTGCTACCATGGGTCCTGAGAGGGGGAGGATCGCTTACGTGAAATGTCGATGATATGAAGGGTCGATGTTTTCGTGTCGAAGAAGTGAGCGTTGATGTTTTGGCATTTCGATGAACTCATAGGAACCCGTTTAATCACATGAGGATGGAGTCGCTGCCTTATTACCTAATGCAGGTGTTGCATCTAGGGGAAGAGGTGTGAAGACAACTCTGATAGACTGAGACTCAGATGTACTAGTCCCATCCCACCTCCATCCCACGCATTCCTTGATGGCTCACCCCATGTTGTACCCTCCTCTTGCTTCTCTTTTTCAGCTTTGTCATATACTCCCATTTCCAATTACAACATGGTCACAACATAAATAGAAACAAAGAACACATGATCAAAAACAGCTTATAAAAACACACAAAAAATCATCATTCTATGGGTGTGCATTGGGAGTCAGTTGGATAGAGCAACTTTGATAACCATCTGCAACCACAGAAGAATGGTACTTCACAATCTATGGCAAAACCAATCTGAAATAAATCATAATGTACACTTAATGCCTTTATCGTAACTTTGTCAATGACTCAGTGTGCTCATACATTTATTCTTAACATCTCAATGCACTGATGGGGTTTTGAATCTCCTGTGGGATGTATGTTATTGTTTTACAATGTTCAGTTTGTATTCTGCACTTGTGCTACATTTCCTTTGTATGTGTGTTTTATGAGTGCTTTTACTCTGACTGCTGCAGTGGCTCTCCTTGCTAGAAAACTATGGCTATAGTAGCGTGTGGACTGATGGTCTTCCCTGAGGGTATCACATTTTCTTTTAAATAATGACAGTAACATTATAGTACAAGTTCACTGCACACATGCAGGTGTTGTCAGGACTGGTGCAGGTCTGTACATCATGTTACTTTATTGTGTCCACCTCTCCTGTTTAAGTTTCACATTATTCTACATTCATGTATTGTCATACCACCTTCTCCACTCTGCTTTTCAGACAATGCTTTGTTGCACGCCTCCCTTTGTGATTTTGCAATGACTTACAATTGCTAGGAGGACAAGAGGCATGCAGGATCTCAATCACAGTTCTTCAGTTCTCTGGATCTACAGAGCAGAGTAATGCGTTAACAGCAAGAGGCAGCTTGCCTATTACAGGCAGACATAATGCTAACAGAACATGACTCATCTAACCCGTCATCAGGGCTTTATCCCTGTATACCACGGTGCAGGTGTTTCAAACAGGTATGTCTTGTACCTTTTGCATGGTAATCTGTTTTAGTACTGCCACTGCAATGTGCAGCAAAACTACCTGTTACACTATATGATTCATTTTAATTTTGCAGGTTGTATTAGGCTGATTGTGTTGCGTCATTGTGTTATTTGGTTCTGCTGATAGATTTGTTTATTAACTGCACCTCTTGTATGTGCATTTTTGCCTTCCTACTTGTAGTGTATGCACTTGCAACAGCATATTTCTACCCTTTGTACAAGTGTGTCAATGAGGATTTATAGCATTTACAGTGCAGTCTAACTACCTCTTTCTTCCTTTACAGTTTTTAGAGCACAATAATGCTTCCCAGCAGTGTTAGGGTCTATATTAGATAATCAGACTTTCAAAAGTTCAACTGTTATATGGTCAACACCATATGATCGAACTTTTAAAAGTTTGAAAATCTAATAAAAAAAATAAACTACACAAATAACCTACCTGAACGTTTTAAGCAGGGGGGCAAGCCACCCTGTACCCCCGACACACCCCCACTCTTTAAATATACCAACTCCAAGATCACACTACAGTGCAGAAAAGAGAAATCTTCCCATTCTGTGCTGTACAGAAATCTCTGTTAAAATGTTCGAACTTTCAAAACTTCGATCATATGGTGTTGACCATAAGACAGTCGAATTTTTGAAAGTTCAATCATCTAATATAGACCCGCAGTTTTAGACTATAACTTCACATAAATTTCTAGTCAGCAGTCTGGCATGTGGCTGACAAACAGCATCTAGCCATTTACTATTTTTCACATTAATATGTGTTTTATCTGTTTACCATAAGTAATCTCATTGGTTGTTGTTGATATTTTCACTGTTTTGTGATCACAGGCACTGGCTGAAGCCATGCTCATTTTTTTTTGTCACACACTGCACTTACTACAATTTTTGACATATAATGTAGCTCTGCTTTGATCTTCATGAATCTCTCAGTTGTTGTTTACTAGCATTCTAATGTCTTAACGCTCTGGAAATGTACATGATTTGTTATTGTTGCACACACTCATCCTCTGATTCAGTGAGTGTGCATTTTGCTGGTTTATACTTTATACTTTTACTGTTCTGGAATCATGTTATTTATGTTTGCAGTAAATGGCAGCAGCACGCACACCTGCACACAAACACACACACACACACACACACACACACACACACACACACACACACACACAAGCACATGCATGCTAGCACACACATACAAGCACTAATAATGTGTACTGCCATATGGAACTACTGGTGACTATGACAAACCTCTGTGCCAACAGCATTAGAAAACAAGGAGCAAATAATTGGATGCACACACGCACACACACACACACACACACACACACACACACACACGCACAGATGCACACATACACACACACACTAACAATGTGAAGTGTCATATAGAACTACTGGTGACTATGACAAATCGCTGTGCCACAACATTAGAAAACAAGGAGCAAATAATTGGACGCACACACGCACGCACGCACGCACACACACACACACACACACACACACACACACACACACACACTTACACACATGCACAGATGCACACATACACACACACTAACAATGTGAAGTGTCATATAGAACTACTGGTGACTATGACAAATCTCTGTGTCAACAGCATTAGAAAACAAGGAGCAAATAATATTGGGCTGCAAAATATGTTGAGCAGAGAAGAAATAAAAAAATTGATTTCATAAATCATTTTTTTCATTTATCATATGGGTAGCTGCTTCCAGAAAATCAAACTGCATTGTTTGTCCAGCTGCCAATACTTAACATTGTGTAGTTCATTTCAGCTTTACTTTGTGGGACATTTCTGTGTTGTCAGCTATAAAAGATCTGATATTGAAGAAAATGCACCAAACTAATAAGTGTATTACTGTATTAGGCAGTCACAAATAAAGTTGCATGAAAACTGCCAGAATATATTTCAGATTTGATGAACTTGTTATTGGTGTTGACTTCAAGATATGTGTTACAATGATTTAGTGTATACAGAAACACCACAGGGGAATAAGTCAGAATGATGGATAGCATTCTCAGTGAAAGGGCTTCACCCCCATTTAAACTTCGGTTCTCCCTCACTATCTATAATGGAGACTGTCTCATCTCATACAGATAAAAATGTTTTTATAGAGTCAGTATTTCGTGCATTTACTCAGATGGTACTTGCAAGAGTTCCTTCCTGCAGTGTCTGAAATACTCCCATAAAGTATTACACATAGTTATTTATATAGCTTCACTACATAGCATGCACACATACTGAAAATTGTCAAGTAAACTCATGATAAAACAACCACCTACAGTATAAAAGAGGTTGTGGGCAGAGGCATAGCCAGAAAATTCTATTTTGTACTCACAAACCCTTTTTGCTGTCCCCCAACCCACCTGGCATCTAAAAAATGGACACATCCTTAAAAATATTGCCTCCCAGTAGTTAATAAGTGTACATTTCATTTCCAGTGGTCTCCCCTAAAACTATAAAGATATTATTTTTAGATTACCAATTCTCTCTATATGCAAGTTATGTGCCTGTTGTTACAGGGATCACTTTAAACAATACATAGACATAATATAGCCTGAAAAAACTACAATGTTCTGAGTGCTGCAAAGAAAAATGTAGAGTACAGAGAGTATACATGGCTATACCGCTGGTTGTGGGTCATTCATATCTGCTTTTGGTACACAGTTATATGTTACTGATTAAATGTGTCCAGCTTCATTATGTAACATGTTTAACATAACCTGAAAATTTGCCAGAAAAATCATAAAGGAAATAATTGCCTACAGCATAAAAAATACTCATATTACCTTTTTGGCAAACATTTATATAGCACTTATTACCAAGTAAAATGCAATGTGTTTTTTTCTTCCCATCTCTTAATCATTCCAAGATGAAATGCAAATTGATCACATTGCCTAGCAATCTCCTTCCACATCAGTTGAGTTGTGGGAGATGCACACTTTTTTTGTATGGATCCTGTCTAGCTAATTCACCCTTGCTACAGTCCACATTTGTTAATGAGTGTCATTCTGTAGTCATGTTTTTTATTCCCCCAAACCTCTACTTGCCAACTTTAATCACGTCACTTAGTAAGGCAGTGTACCTATACCATCTTCAAAAAGAGGTATTTGTACCTAGTAGATTTATTTGGTTAATATTTCAGGCCTGCAATACATGTTGTCAAATATAAACCAATCATTTTTGAATACTAATATTCTTAAATGATTCAATGAAATTATGTAGAGCATTGCTATCAGAGTCTGATAGTAGGTGTTTTAATGTGACATATGTTGACACAATAGGCAAATATAGCTAGAAATGTTTTAAACAGGAGACACGATGCTGCATAGAGTACGGGCATAGGGAACAATAGCATAAACTTTTTGAATATGTCAAAAATATGTCTTCTTTTGGATCAAGTATTGCACATGAATAAGAAGATGCTTCAAACAAGTATTCAGCACTGTTTGAACTGATGCAAGTAGGGGTTAGCCCCCAGCCCATGCTGAAATCCCAAAACAGTGTATAGCAATTATGTCTTACAAACTTTCACAAACTGTCTTTGAATTCAAATATACTCTCCTACAAAGAGGGAATTTTTAGGGACCTGCAAAACAAGCCTTGGAACTCCACACCCATATTAAGAAAGGTAATTGATTCCACTAGACCAGAGCTAGGTAGGACAGCATGATGTCTCAGTAATAAGATCACTGTCACACAGCTCCAGAGTCCAGTGTTTGGTCATGACATATGAATACTACCTGCATGGGATTTGCATGTTCACCTTGTGTCTGCATGAATATTCTATGGATACCATAAAACCACTCAATAAAGGATTGTGTTATACCTTTTTTAGGCAGTGTTCCAAAGACCAAATTACCACTGCAACAGCTACAAACAAATGGAATTTGAGGGTCATGCTGCTTAATGCTAGAAGTCTAAATCTCATAATGCATTCACTCGAAGTACTCCTTAAAATGGAGAACATAGACATTTGTGCTGTAACAGAGACCTGGTTCAAGGCAGCAGAAAGCACCCCTGCACTACCAGGCTACAACTCATTCCACACCTTTTGGCCCCAGAACTTGGACCGAAGCTCCAAAGGCAGTGGTGTTTCCATATTCATAAAGGATGCACACACCTCCAGACTGGTAGCCCAACATAATGCATCTGAGATACTTCAGGTGCAGCTAACATTGGGTAAGACAGCATTTCAGGTTGTACCCTGCTATAGGTCCCCAGCCATGTCCCAAGATTCACACTCCACATTCCTAAGCACCCTGGAGAATATTAGGGTCCAACCTAGCACTCTCATACTGGGCAATTTCAACTACCTCTCCATTAACTGGGAAAACTACTCATGTGCCAATACACTTGCCCAACGCTTTCTGGAATTCATTAATTCCAATGCCCTGGACAAGCTCGTTCTTACCCCCACTAGAGGTAGCAACATCTTTGACCTGGTCATTACTAACATGGGCGACCATTGCTCTATACCAATAATCAACTCCTCCCTAGTTAGATCTGATCACAAGCTAATCACCTTGGAAATCCACATACCTCCCCCCCCCCCCAACAAAGGTAACCACCACGAAAAACTTCTCCAAAGCTAACTTTGGGCTCCTCAAAACAAGGGTGGCTAACTTCACGGCACCTATGCAAATGGAGAATAGTTGCATGACTGCCAAATCATACACCAATACACTGTACGAACATGTACACAAATGCATGGATCTCACCATACCCAATAGAACTAAGATGCTCTCCTCAAAAAAAGGAAGCCAATCTGGTGGTCCCCTACCATAAACAAACTCTATAACAGAAGGAGGAAACTGATGCAGAATAAGGTGAAGTCCCAAGATTTGAAAAACTCCCTTATCAGCCTCAACAAAAGGTAGAGATCCCTCATGAAATCCTCTAAAGCTAGCTATGAAAACAGAATTGCAGCAGATAGTAAAGACAATCACAAGGCCTTCTATAGTTATGTAAAGAGTCTTCATGGCAATACCCAGATTTGCTCTGAGCTACTGCACAATGGTACCTCCTATACCGAGCCAACAGATATTACAAATATACTGGCAGACAGATTCAGTGCTAACTTTACCCCTCCCCCCAAAGGACCAATCACAATACCAGTAGATTGCCAGGCACCCAGTATTACTGCTGCACAGGTTAAAACAGCACTGTCCAAGGCCCAGGATACAGCTTCTATGCGACCTGACAGTATCCCTGGCTGTGTTCTACATGAACTACAGAGTGAATTGGCACCTCACCTGTGTGCCCTGTTCAATCACAGCCTCACCTCAGGCTTTGTCTCTACCAAATGGCGCACTGCTACAGTCATCCCTCTCCACAAAGGAGGAGTGACTACAGACCCCAGGAACTATCTCCTCAGCCTGACGAGTCTGATATACAAACCTATGGAACACATCATCATGAACCTAATAAACAAGGATATAGGGAATCTCCAAACTCTGGATCCTACACAGTTTGGTTTTGTGAAGGGTAGATCATGCCTGCTCAACTTGGTCGACTTCTTTGAGTCAGTCACCAGAGGTGTGGATGAAGGTAAGGTGGTTCATACAGCCTACCTTGATCTGGCCAAGGCCTTTGATACCATTCTCCACTCAGGAATTACAGAAAAACTTACTAAGCTAGGCATCAACCCCTATATCATTAGGTGTGTTGCAAACTGGCTCACAGATAAAACCCACAGTGTGAATGTAGCTGACTCCAAGTCAGGCTGCCGACCAGTCATGAGTGGAGTCCCACAGGGTTCAGTCCTGGGTCCTCTCCTGTTTGGTATCTACTTCTCTGAAGTCTAGGCCAACATGAAGGGACTCTGGCTGACAAAGTTAGCAGATGATTGCAAGATGGGAGATATTATTAACTCCTCAAGTGATGTTTACATCCTACAGAAAGGCCTCAATGAGACCAACAACTGGTATCAGAACCATTGCCTTAAGCTCAATGCCAAAAAATGTGTCTTCATCCCCTTTGGGGAAAAACCCGGTTCTCTTGAATTACCACATTGATGGTAGTCCATCGAACACAGAAGGCGGTATAAGAGATTTGGGAACACAGGTTGATAGCAACCTCTCTTTTGACCACCACATTGCCACTGTGGTCAGAAAGTCCTTCTATGTGGCACATCTTATTATTAAGGGTTTTGCATCCTGGAAGAAAGAGGTCATTGTCTCCCTCTACTCTTCCCTCATTAGGCCAATCATCGAGTACAATGCCCAATTTGGCATGTACCTCACTAGACACCTGCAACAACTGGAGAGGCCACAAAAGTACCCCACAAAGAGGATCCTAGGCCTTAAACACTTGTCCTATATGGACAGACTCAAAAACCTCCAACTATTCTCTGTCTCATATCGCCTACTTAGAGGCAATCTCTGCTTGACTTACAAAGCCATGTCTGACCCAGCTATGTTAGAAATGCTACATCTAAAGAAATCCCAATCCCTCCGCACCACACGCTCCAGAGACCTCAACCTCATTGCCACAATCAACAGAACACACTGGAGGGACAGGTTCATAACCCAGAGACTGTCCCCGCTATGGAACAGACTTCCCATACATGTCAAGCAGAGCACCTCACTGGCCCTCTTCAAGAGATATCTTGATGAGTAGATGGGAAATAGAAAATTCACCCCGGGGATCACTCCAGTGGCTCTACTTGGGGTGGCACGATGCCAGGGTAATCCTATGGGCTAGGCTTGTAAAGGCTCCAGGACAATTAGCCTAGTACACACCTATAAACCTATGTTAATAGAATGGACACAAATTGTGCAGGATAAGAAAAGTCAAAAGTCAGAGACTGCAGACTGACCTAGCATTTGCAGACAATCACTGCAGATCCCACAGCTGAGAGATAAAAGGAGTGAAGAATCCTGACACTGGAATTGTGTACCAACTGCAGCTGCACTACATTGTTTTCTGCAATCCCACGGTAAATGGTACTATGAAACCCTGAGAATGCAAAAAGTATAAGGCACCACTAGAAGTCCATAAATGAAATGTAATGCATGATCCAAGCAATATTTTAAAGATGGAAATAGGGTATCTTGATGACGAGTAACATGTTGCCTTTCAATGTCGGATAATTATCATGAATCACATCAAGACTTAAAGTAAGAATGTGAATTCCAGATTATTCTTCCCTTAAAAATAAAAAGGACAGAATGGAGTCTGTGAGGGCCATATTGTTGTATGCACAAGCACCATTGTTATCTTTGCAGGGTTCAGCTTAGGTCGACTTTAGGTCATCTCCTTTGAAATATCATTTAAATAGTCTTGTGGTAAAATCTTGTACAGGTGCCAGAAAAAAATAAGAGGCATGTTTTGATATCATCATCATAAAACTGAAAGCTAATATATCCTCCATTTATGCTCTACTGTTGCAGT
Source organism: Protopterus annectens (assembly GCF_019279795.1). Lineage (NCBI taxonomy): Eukaryota > Metazoa > Chordata > Ceratodontiformes > Protopteridae > Protopterus > Protopterus annectens. Next base: position 1,765,746,330 of record NC_056726.1, on the reverse strand, counting down.
AGTTTGTACACAGTGAATCAGCGAGTAACAATGTGGGAGGGGGAGTCAAAAGGATATGAGCAAGTCAGCAGCTGATCACTGGACAAATTATTTCCAGAAACCACTCAGTAAGTGTAACCAAAATAGTAAGAGGTAAACTGAGTAGTGTGGAAATTAAACCTTAGTGAGCTCAAAGGCACTCAATCAAGATTCCAAAGCCTGCCATTTCAGACTTTATGAAAGGATCAATAAGGACAAAAATGGATTGCAACTGTTGATATCTTACTACAAGAATGTCACCAATCACTCATGTGAAAGCATTCTCAGAACTGTCCTTAAATCCAAAACCTAACTTCTAAGGATCAAATAGGTCATGGGAGGTTACACGGGACTATAACTGCATAAACCACTTTCTCAATAACCTTACCAATAAACACACTGTCAAACACTGGATGATAATTTTCCAGTCTGACTAAATCCAAAGATTGCTTCTTGGAAACAGAGGTAACAAAAGATGGAAGGAAAAATCTCTCTCTCCCTCTCAGAATTCCAGGTCATCATCAACCCCCCCCCCTTTCCCATTTTCTGCATAGGGTCAGGGTGTCAAGTCAAGTATCACCATCTCTCTTGATACATTGCTACTCTCCTACTTTTGCCAGTAGTCATGTCTGTCATAGGTCTTCTGTCATGCTATCCATCCTTCTCTTTGCTGGATGTCCTCATTTCCTCTTGCCTGTTTCCTGACTTTCTAAAATATTCTTCACCAAATTGTCTTCTATTGTTTTCTACTTTCCTGCATTGGCCTGAACCACCTTAAGTTGTTCTGTTTGACATTCTATGCAATTGGAGCTACTTGTGCTTCTGCTCTGATGTCCTGATTTCTTCATATGCCCCACAGTGTGCATCTTACCACCTATCTAAGGCACTTCATTTCTATATCCTCTATCTTCTTCAACTGCTCTGCCTTCACTGCCCAGGTCACTGAACCATACAGTAGTACTGGTCACACCACTGTTTTATACACATTGCTTTTTAGCTTCTTTGGCATTCCTCTGTCACACACTATCCCTGACAATCTGTGAGAGTTGGCTGAAGCTTCTCTGATTCTAGATTTGAACTCCTTGTTAAGACTTTCCTTCTCATCAGCCAACCTTCAAGTTATGTGAAGATGTTAATGCGTTACACTATTTCCCCCCAGGATTTTAAACCATTGCAGGACTGCACAAATTGGGACCTTGATATATGCTTTCTCTAAGTCTAGAAATGCCCATATGGACTCTTTCCTCACCCTTAACTCCTTCTCAACTATCTCTCTCACTCCAAACATCTCTTGATCTGAGTCTGAACTGCTTATCTTCCATCTTACTTTCTACTACTTTATTACTATATTAGTTTAACAATCACTCTCTCTAGAACGTTCATGCTGTGTGACAGCAGTTTAATACATCTATACTGCCCACAGCTGTGAATGTCCTCTTTGTTCTTCTACATTGGCATTTGAATGCTTATTCTCCAGTTATCTGGAAAACACCTTCTCTTCATACTGCTGTAAGTTCCCTATGGAGCCATTTCTTCCCTAACTCTCCCAGCATCTTTATCATACCTGCTGTAACCTACTGTTTTCCCTGACTTCATTTTCCTTAGTGCTGTTCTTATTTCTCCTTAAGTGGGCTTTTCTTCTTCTTTCATTGTAGGCTGTGCCTGGCACAGTACAGGTTTTGTGGGGTTTTCTTCATCTGGAAGCTGCTGGAAGTATTCCATCCATCTGCCTTTGACAAGCAGGTTATTCCTGACATCAGTTATGAAGGAAGTCTGATGACTATTTTCTCTATCTTTATCTCTTTGCCTTACAACCTGATAGAGATTCTTTTTGCCATCTGTTGAGTCACTTGCTAGAAGCTAGTAGAGTGTCTCTGATGCCTTGTTCTTTACTATTGCAACTGCTGTATTAGCTTATTTGTTAACAAACCAGTATGCCTTCTTAGCCTAGTCTGTCTTTTATATCTCCTACTTTTTCCTGCACTCCTTGCTTTGATGACTTCCTGGACTTCTGCATTCCAACACCAGCTTTCCTTATATATCTTATTTCCATACTTGGCTCAGCTGTATAACTGTTCTGTAGTCCTCATACATGCTATTCTGAGGTGCTGCCATTTTTCAACTCCACCTATTTCCTCTTCTTCCTGATGTTCTACAGTCCTCAGTATTTCCTTTAACTGTTGCAATTTCTCTCCAGAAAAACTTCCAGGTCTTCAGCCTAGTTTCTGTTGTCCTTACAGCTTTCTCTGACTGCTGCTTTTAGCTAATTATGGTAACAAGTGGTTTATTCTACGGACTGACTGCCTCACCTAGAATTACTTTGCAATCACTGACTCTGTCCCAACTCCCATTCCTTACCAGGAGGAAATCTACCTGAGTTGCATGCCAGCTCATCTTGTATCTGATCCTGTGACTGTCTCTCTTGCTGAACCATGCATTGGCCACCATCTGACCATTTGCCAGACAGAAGTCCAGAATGGCTTCTCCTTCTTTGTTCCTGTTGCCCCACCCATGGAAACACAGGCATATCCTGGAACCACACACTTCAGCAACTCAAGTAAATCCTTGTAGTAAATGGCCACAAAACACTTTGGGAGCAGTAAAAACATTTTTTATTAAACCAAAATAACAAAGCGATAAGTCCTTTCATCAACAACCTTCGCAACTTCATCAGATAAAAGCAAATCCAGAAAAGCACTCAAGTACATTCTGCAAGAGGATTAATTAAATATTCATGAAATGCAATCATAAAAGTATTCTTAAAAAGACACTCTTTAAAACCAGCATTCAAATGTCATTAACAAGTGCAAAAATGCTGAAAGTAAATGTAAATACAAATACACACATAAAGTATAAAGTCTATAAAATGATTTTTATATAAGAATGAAAGTATATATAAGACCGCGGTGGTGCAGCAGTTAGTGTTACCACCTCACAGCAAGAGGTTCTCTGGTTCGATTCTCGGCTGGGATATCTTCTGTGCAGAATCTACATGTCCTCCCTGTGGTCGCGTGGGTTTCCTCCAGGTGTTCCGGTTTCCTCCCACATCCCAAAGACATGCAGTAGGTGGATTGGACACTCTAAATTGGCCCTAGGGGTGTGTGTGTGTGTGTGTGTGTGTGTGCCTTCTGTGGTAGGTTGGGTGCCGGGCTGGCAACTTGACACCGTAAAACTCCAGTGCCAATCATGAGTAGACAGATGATCTGCTGTAGTGACCCCTAACCGGGAAAAGAAGAAGAAGAATATATTTTACCTTTCCATTGCTTTTAGATTTAACAGGCAAGCAATGGAGAGTGAATCTTTAATCCTGGCCATTGCCCTGAATTTAGGCGGACCTGCCAAATGAATTCTTTCTTTTCCAAAAGCAGCCCCCATGGGCCACCTCTTTCATCCAAGTCAACAGTGTCCATAATGAAAGATTTCAGATTTTTTTTAGGGGAGGAAGAATTTCCACCACTGAGATGGTTGGAACAACTGAGGGAGCAGAATTAAAGAGAGAACAACATACAGGGCCCCCATTATGCCAATAGGGGCTGGGGGGTATGCTTTCAACCAGAGGGGCAACAGGAGGGGTGCCTACACGAGGTACTAGCTGTGTCTGCTGATGTTGATACAACTCTCCAGGTTTGTCCATTTCTTTAAATCATGATGGTGACTTCAAAGTTTTCAGTTATTCTAGAGTACCTACTGACAGTACAGACTGTGATATTTTTGCTAGAGGATTGACTTTTGTTCCTGATAAAAGTATCAATATTGAAACAGTATTATTAGATTTGAAGTTGTATACTAGAAAATTGAATCTGAATGTTCTATTTAAGGATTGTAGATCAATCATGGATCCCATTAGGTTATCCAGTACCTTTAACCCCCCATTCATCCCTCACTACAGCTTTTTGAAAAAAAAGTGTGAACTAGATATGAGAAATGTTAAAATGGCAAAAAAGCAAAAATGGAATTTGAAACAGGATGAAATGAATACGTTAAGACAACTGTCTGATACCTCTTGGTTTTAAAGAGTGTCTTTTTAAGAATACTTTTATGATTGCATTTTATGAATATTTATGAGTTCAGGGAGGTCCTTTTTAGTCAGTGTGATGGGATTGGTTTATTACTTAATTAATGCTCTTGCAGAATGTACTTGAGTGTTTTTCTGGATTTGCTGTTATATGATGAAGTTGAGAAGATTTTTGATGAAAGCGCTTATCTCTTTGTTATTTTGGTTTAATAAAAAGTGTTTTTACCACTCCCAAAGTGTTTTGTGGCCATTTACTACAAGGATTTACTTGAGTTGCTGAAGTGTGTGGTTCCAGGAATGCTGACTTTGTTTTCCTACAGTTTGTGGACTTTTGTGCTTTTTTGGACGGTTTTATGGCTTCAGACACAGATCTGGATACCACACCATCACCTTTATACTCTCATGACCTGAGAAAATCCATCAGTGATCTTACTTTACTGCTACAATACTTTAGTCAATGTTTGGAAAGGCATAAGAGATTAAACACACCCCCGAACAACCAGGAAGTGCTTGGCTTACAGGGGGAAGGTATCCGTTTACTTCAGTTCAATGAGCAGACGAATTCCAATGATGTGGACAAGAGGAGGACCAGTTTAGAGCCTGTTTCACTCAGGGGAACTGAAAAATGGGACCAGAAGTGCTTTTATCACTAATTCTGATTTAAATGGACATTGAAATGAAGGCAGACGACCACAAACGAAGGATCTAACATGCATTCTGAGGCTCCACATTTCAACACCTGGCTTTCTGCTACTACAAGCCTGTTTTCCCAAAGAAATGTAAGTGCTACTTCTTATAATGGCAATCTGGAGAAGTTTGATAAGTTGCTTTTAAAAATAAAGAAATTGCAACTTGATAACTTATACTTTAAAGAATGCCTTAAACTAAAGATTGTGCCTAAGGGCCTCCACCTGTGGTGGTTTCCTACAGGCTTGATAAGTAACTCTGCATTCCATAAAGAATTGTTGCATTTATTTGACCAGCACAGGTTTGAATACCTGGAACTGGTTATAAGGCTTAATGACAAAACTATACGAAGTTTAACACAGGAAGCTACAGAACTTGATGTACTATTGACTTCTAATACTGCACATTCTGCTAATAACTTTGAATATGTGCATATTTTTAAAAGCACTGAGCAACAGGTAAACACCATTAAAAACAGGAAATTAAATAAAATTGAGTGTGAAAAATCTGAATATGAAAGAAATGTTGCATATCCTGAACCCCCGAAATCCCAAGGTTGGGGTGACCATGCACAACTTAGAGAGGATATGGTCCCCACTGAGACTTTTTTAGGGGAGGAAGAATTTCTGCCACTGAGATTGGCAGAACAACTGAGAGAGTGGAATTACAGAGAGAACAACCCACAGGGTCGCCATTATGCCAATAGGGGCCGGGGGGTATGCTTTCAACCAAAGGGGCAACAGGAGGTAGCTACATGAGGTACTAGCTGTGTCTGCTGATGCTAAATGGCTCCCCCTGGTTTTTCCATTTCTTTAAATCATGATGGTGACTTCAAAGGTTTCAATTATTCTAGTGTACCTATTGACAGTACAGACTGTGATATTTTTGCTAGAAGATTGACTTTTGTTCCTGATAAAAGTACCAATATTGAAACAGCATTATTAAATTTGAAGTTGTATACTACAAAATTGAATCTGAATGTTTTATTTAAGGATTGTAGGTCAATCATGGATCCCCATTAGGTTATCCAGTACCTTTAACCCCCCCCCCCATTCATCACGCGCTGCAGCTTTTTGAAAAAAATTGTGAATTAGATATGAGAAATGTTAAAATGGCAAAAAAGTAAAAATGGAATTTGAAACAGGATGAAATTAATAAGTTAAGACAACTGTCTGATAATAAAGACCTCCAGATAATGAAACCGGACAAGGGGGGTGGGATTGTCATGATGAGCATGGTGGACTACAACAATAAAATGGGGTGTTTGCTAGCAGGTGAAGCTTACATGCAATCTTCATTTAATGAACTACATGGTGCATATAAGAAAGTGAGAAATGTTATACAGGATTTATTCATTGAAGGTAGTCTCTCTCTGGATTAATTTAATTTTTAAGCATAGCACAGCCTAGGATCCCTGTCATTTTTGGGTTACCCAAGATACATAAAGACTTAGACCAACCACCTATGTGGCCCATAGTTGGTGCAAGGGGCACCATTAACCACCCTATAGCCAAATTCTTGGACATCAGATTGAAGGACTTTGTGCAACATGAACCTTTACTATGTAAGGACTCATGGGACTGTTTGAAAATGATTAATGTGTTAGAATTTGATGAAACAGTCAGTTACATCACAATCGATGTCAGAGATTTATATACGGTAATACCACATACCATAGGCATGGAATGGTTTTGTGAATTTTTGGTGGGTAAGGGTCTCCCCCAGCCACTGGTTAACACCTATTAGACTTTATTAGAACTAGTACTCACAAATAATTTCATTCTATTCAATAATGAACTGTTTTTCAAATTGAAAGTGTGGCAATGGGGCCAGCGTGCGGTGGTTTATATGCCAACATAATTATATTGGAATGGGAAAGGAGATTTTTAATGAATACCCCATAGTTTAAGTTCTGTACATTGTATACACAGTTCTTGGATGATGTCTTTATTTGTTGGAATGGTCTGAGAGAAGACATCCCCCTATTTTTAAAATATATCAATGGCACAACCAGTTTTTTAAAGTTCACACATGAGGTTAACAGTGAACAAATAGAGTATTTGGACGTCTTATTGAAGAAAGAGTGTCAGTTGAAAGCCTTTGTAGCACAAATTCATAGGAAAGTAACCTATTCAAACAGCTTTCTGCATTCTGAAAGTGCACACCCATTTAAACAAAAAAGAGGGGTAGTAAAGGGGCCAATTTGTAAGGGCAGCCTGGATGGTTAGTTTGTTTGATAACTTCTTAGATGAGTGTGACCATCTGAAAGCTATGTTTTGCAAGAGGGGTTACCCATTATGGCTCCTTAATGATGTTGTGATTCAGGTGGTAAACAAAAGAGAAAGAGTTTTTTTTAAAGTCTTGTTAGGTCACCACGAGGTGATACCTCCACAGGGCATGCCCCCTATTGATGGCTGTTTGGTTAATGGAGTAGGAACTGACTTGACCCAATCCAAAGTTGAACAGAATTCAAATTTTAAATGTGCTTTTATTACTACTTTTCACAGTAACAGTAAGGACGTGTTGGATATTTTATTCAAAAACTGGGCTATATTGCTTAATGACAGGGATATCAGAGAATGTGTTGGAACTAAACCAAATATTGTTTTTAAGAGAGGGATGAACCTGAAATGCATTTTAGAGTCTAACAGAAACATTGTACATGCAGGGTCTATGAAAAACTGTGGTTCCTGTTCTCAGTGTAGTTTTGTGATGGAAGGCAATGAATTCTTGGTGAATGGTTTTAAAATACAGGTGAATAAGAAGGTGTACTGTCATGCTGAAAGAGTTGTCTATTGTGCAGTGTGTAACTCATGTGAATGTTTCTATGCTGGAAAGATTGAGAGGAAATTTAAAATCAGAATTTATGAGCATGTAAGGGATATCAGACTTGGGAAATCCACAAATGCCTTGAGTAAACACTGCACAGAAAAATCAGACCACTCTTTCAAATTTTTCATTGTGGACACTGTTGACTTGGATAAAAGAGGTGGCCCATGGGGGCTGCTTTTGAAAAAGAAAGAATTAATTTGGCAGCTTCACCTAAATGTGGGGCAATGGCCAGGATTAAATGATTCACTCTCCACTGCTTGCCTGTTAAAACTAAAAGCAATGGAAAGGTAAAATATATAAAAATATAAAACATATTTATATACATTTTTATATATACTTTCATTTTTATATAAACACCATTTTACAGACTTTATACATTATGTGTGCATTTGTATTTAAATTTATTTTCAGCATTTTTGCACTTGTTAATGACATTTAAATGCTGGTTTTAAAGAGTGTCTTTTTAAAAATACTTTTATAATTGCATTTCATGAATATTTATGAGTTCAGGGAGGTTCTTTTTAGTCAGCGTGATGGGATTGGTTTCTTACTTAATTAATGCTCTTGCAGAATGTACTTGAGTTTTTTTCTGGATTTACTCTTATCTGATGAAGTTGAGAAGGTTCTTGATGAAAGTGCTTATCTCTTTGTTATTTTGGTTTAATAAAAAGTGTTTTTATCACTCCCAAAGTGTTTTGCGGCCATTTACTACAAGGATTTACTTGAGTTGCTGAAGTATGTGGTTCCAGGAGTGCTGACTTTGTTTTTCTACAGTTTGTGGACTTTTGTGCTCTTTTAGTCCTCCTATCCTATTTTGTCTATCCCAATATGCGCATTCAGATCTCTCATTATCAACACCAACTCATGTTGTCCTGCTTCATCCAGTAGGTCCTGCAACAGCTGCTTGGAGGCAGTCTTTTCCTGGCTATCACAATCCTGCTATGGTACATATTCCAAGTAATCATATAAAAAGCCTGACCCCAGAGGCCTAAGGCAGGATTTTACCTACAAAGAGGATCTTGAGTCAAGATAACAATGAAAAACAGACTGGGTTACATAACTTGCTCACCATCTAATACAGCATTGCTGGATGACTTGATGCAGCAAAGATCTCCCTGAATAAGAATACTGCCTTCTTATTGGATATCACTGTTTGATATGCTATATACTTCACATTGAAACTAAATCAGCTCTCCTGCAGACAGATCCTCCTCTATCTGAACTGTTAGTGTGACCTAACTAAGAATAAACTCATGGTTCTCAAGACACTACAAGTCTGGACTATGCATTTATTGAAGCCACTTGATCAAAAGCATTGGTTATTGCTAGACTATACACATCAACTAAAGAATCAGGATCATAAGCACAGATGCCTTCAAGCCATTGATCCAATAAGGGATTAAAAAAGTCAATAAAGAACTTATGCAAATTTTGTTTTGAGACAGTTCAGTTCTGGATGGCTGATTAGTGAGAGGCCCAGATTGAAATACAGCAGGTCACGGTTAGAGTTTGAGACTAGTGCCACCATTAAGCCTTTGCTTACAACACCAAGCCAGGATATCAGGTTCAGCAAGTGTCCTCCAACAATGATGGCAGTGCTAGCCACCTGAGTGAAGCCATCATTCCCTAAAATATGAGGCAGTTTCGTGCTAAGTGTGACACTGCCAGCCCAGCTATCTCATTTGTGAATATTAATATGATTCATATGCTTGTCTTACAAATGTAAGAGAACTGTATGTTATGTACTGAGCTTCAAGAATATAACCACAGTGTACCCTACTGGAAAAGAACAGAAATTTATATAAACTATATACCTGTGCAAATGTATGTTTTAATAGTAGAAGCTGGAACATACTGAGTTAATGTGCAAAACTTCAAGAAAATAAGTTGAAAAGTAAAGTGTTTTATGATTATGTTATCTCAGTTTCAGTGAAGCAAGCAGACACAATGTCTAGAGCTAGAGATTTTCATATTGTCTTGAAACAGAAATAATTACTAGGTTTCAAATGTAAAAGGGTTTGTTTTACAACTCCCAGTTCTGAGCAAACATCTGAGAGATATATACTTCTCACACCGAGATGATAAAATTATGTTGGTTTCTGGGAACTGAAGGCAGGTGACAAAGAGTGATGTCATCCAAGTTGACCCAGCAGTAATGTTTGATAGCAATTTAAGAACTCTCTCAGAACTGTGCATTTTCTATCTTGTCTTAGACCTAGAAACATCCGTCATCCGCATTTGCCTTGCTCTGTAAGTTAGTTATTTAGGACATTGTATCTTTAGATATAGGTAGGAATATAGTAAAGATTAGTTTAGATGTTTTTTGTATTTATTTGAGACTGTCCTGCAATGTTGTTTTAAAATATTTCCTGTAATTCTGAACTCTGTAGTTGCTGTGTTGTTTGAGTACTGTCTTGTTCTTTTATTATTTATTATTAAATATATTTAAACCTTTTAATTGTGGCTGGTTTCTTTAGAGATATTTAAGCTCTTAGAGTACTTGCATATGTATTTGGTGACACTATATAGGCCATTCCAATAGCCGTGCTCTTGGTCACACTTACCATTTGGATAATAGTAACATTACACAGTAGGACTGTGCACCCTTTGAAAGGGCCTTAGAGTCCCTCACTGTTGCCAGTGGTGAGGCTTCTTGATTACTGGGCCAGTGCAGGGGCATCACACTGTCTTAATTGTTTCATTATCAACACAGACATTAAGATCGTCTATGATTTACCATCACACATGATATAGTACCACATCTTCATGGAAGTCAGGGAACTCTTGCAGAAAAAAAAACAGGATAAATGCATGGACTGTAGACAATGAGGAATTTGCAGTCCACTGTTGTCTCTAAGGATGTAGTCAAATGGGTTGGAAATATAAGCATTCACTCACCTCGTACATCAATGAAAAGCAAATGGTCACTTCACCACAGATACCACTCTGCCTAAGTCTATAAATTTCATAAATACCCAGACAAATCAATGCAGCAATCAATAATTTATTTAGACATAGTGAAGCTTTACTTTATAGTAAGCTTTAAAATAATCTATTTGATAAGTGCTAACAGAGAATAAGGCTATGCAAAGGTGGGGGGGTGGAGGTTCTCCATTTGAATGTTAAAGAATTTTAAAGATATATGGCACAACCAGTTTTTTAAAGTTCACACATGAGGTTAACAGTGAACAAATAGAGAATTTGGACGTCTTATTGAAGAAAGAGTGTCAGTTGAAAGCCTTTGTAGCACAAATTCATAGGAAAGTAACCTATTCAAACAGCTTTCTGCATTTTGAAAGTGCACACCCATTTAAACAAAAAAGAGGGGTAGTAAAGGGCCAATTTGTAAGGGCAGCCTGGATGGTTAGTTTGTTTGATAACTTCTTAGATGAGTGTGACTATCTGAAAGCTATGTTTTGCAAGAGGGGTTACCCATTATGGCTCCTTAATGATGTCATGATTGAGGTGGTAAACAAAAGAGAAAGAGGTTTTTTAAAGCCTTGTTAGGTCACCACGAGGTGATACCTCCACAGGGCATGCCCCCTATTGATGGCTGTTTGGTTAATGGAGTAGGAACTGACTTGACCCAATCCAAAGTTGAACAGAATTCAAATTTTAAATGTGCTTTTATTACTACTTTTCACAGTAACAGTAAGGACGTGTTGGATATTTTATTCAAAAACTGGGCTATATTGCTTAATGACAGGGATATCAGAGAATGTGTTGGAACTAAACCAAATATTGTTTTTAAGAGAGGGATGAACCTGATTATTCAGTTTCAAGGCATGTATTAATAGGAAGTGGATATATGGAGACATTCCTGTGTTGGATATATGTTGAACTATCAAAACATATAAGCATCAGTATGTGTTTTCTCCAGTAGAATTATTTCATGAATTACATCTAGCAAAATGAATTTCTGTATTTCAGACCAGAAATATGTTTATACCAAATTTAGATAAGCTACATAGTGCTGCTTTGTTCTGAAACAGAGGAATATCGAATGCTTGATTAAAGCAGTTAGAAACATAACTAATATGTTGCTGTAGTTTGGCCTTGTTTTGCCACAGGTCATGTGATTGAATGAATCTGTTTGTATAATTGCTCAAATGAAGTTATGAGAAGGTGCAGAGTACATTTAAGTATAGTCTCTGATTAATAATTGCATATTTCTTTTGTAAATCAAGGTTGTGAATTATGATTGGGAGGAATATTGAAAAGCCTGCCTGTTCTTGGTTTCACAAAGATAAAATTCTTTAGTTCTGCTATGTTAGTGTTTAACCACACTTGTTACTGGTATAGTTTAAGTGTGTTGCTATACATTCAGATAATAAAAGTTTTTTACAAACTGCTTTCAATGTCTTAGTGCTTTTATACTGATGACAGACTGAGATAAAAAGAACAAACTTCTTAACATTTGGCAAGCCTGCCAGCCTGGAGCTTGGGGAATGCAACAACAAAGCAATCCTTTATTGAAGCATTGATGATTTGGCCAGGAAAATCACCTGGAGTACCTTCAGAGAAATCAGTGATAAACATATGAAGGAAAGGGGATCCCAATCTTCAAATTAGCCAGATGAACAGACCCTGAAGTATGTCTGGTGATGATGATGAGGGAGACTAGAGAAGCAAGGGGTCAACTCACAAAGGGATGCATCCTGAAAAAAACAGAGCTGTAGTACAGGTGCCAATTTCAGTATTTCATTATTAGATGCATGGACTGTGAATCTAAGTTATCAAAGAGAATGTCTCAGAGGAAAAAAGTTAATAAATGAATGCTTTTCAGAGCATTCATTTATTAATGCTCTGAAAAGCATTAATTTATTAATGCTTTTCAGAGCATTAATGGGATGCTGTATTGTTTAAATCTCTACTAAGCAGCAGGAACAAAGAAAAAAAAAAGACAGGTAAGATTTAACTGTCATGCAGACAGGAACTACCAATATATAAACAAATTGATGAATGTAAATTCTCAGGATACTCAGAAGTTGTCATTTAAAGACAGGATTCTTTGCCATTACAGCCTTTATGGCAAATGAAAAGTTTCAAAGTTTTTACTTTTTTTGCAATATAGAGTCTAGCCATAATTCAATTAAAAGTCTCTAAGCAGTACAACACATGCAAGTTCATCACATGATCCTTATTGTTTTGAGTTGCCCAAGAAAGATGAATGAAAATATGCCATATTTTAAAATAGACAATTTTCTGCTGGGAATGTACCTCAGCACTTCTACTCCCAGATAAGTTAAGCTCGAACTTTGTCTGGATAGTTTAAAAAGAAAAGAATCAATTCTACATTTCTTTTTCTAAGAGACAGACTGGGTGCCATAAATCTTAACGTTCCAAACAGATGCAGTGAAAACGTAAAGCGATAACTTTCTACTCATTCTCAACCATAAATTATAAAGCTTTAAACAGGAAAGATCTGTTGTAAAAGGTAGTCAAAGACATGCTCATACTATCCAGAGACTGGCTTCATTTTGAAGAAGAGAACTAGAAAAGTTTTTTTACAGAACAGAACTTTAATTTTAATAATGGTTATTTATTTTATAGTTTCTATATGCAGTGACATTTTAGAACAGTCATATTTAGGTTTTAATTCTACGAAGTAAATGTTTAAGCTAACAAACGTCTTTCCTTCTAGGTTAGCACAATCATGCACATGTAATGATTTCCATATTTGGGAATGTGCCAAATGGTGTTACAGTTATAAATCACCAATAATTTTTCATGACCTTAAAAGAAAATTAATCTTACAGGTGGTTAAATGTGACATTACAGGGTGTTAAATTTAATTCCTCACACCTCTACAAAGTTACAGTGTATTTAGTGCTAATGTTATACTGTTGTTTTAACAACAAAACTTCAGTTACACAGAAAAATTGTGTACTGCATGTACTCTAATATGTTCTAAAATTTTGATGTAAAAGGCATATGCAGAGCTGTGCACCACTAATTATAAATGTACTCAGGCATGTATAAACATGTGCATACATGCATGGACATACACAAGACTGTTACCACCTGTGACACCCCAGCACTGGCCTGGTAATCAAGGAGACTCAATCCCCACCACTGGCAATGGTGGGGGACATACATTGAGAGGATGACAAGTACACAAACAGTAAAGTGCAATTTCCCTTAAGAGTACACAGAGACTACACTCACCCTGGGGCTGGTTTCTCTCTCTCTCTCCCTCCAGATCCCCAATAAGGCTCTCCACTGGCACAGCTATAGAGTTGCAATCTCAGCTGAGTGGCCAAGCCAAGACCTCCAGCACCCTCTCTGTCAAACCAGTGCTTCGTGCCCCTGCCCAAGTAGCTGACATGCACACTCTTTGAGATTTGATTTATACACAAACATGCACACACCTGGGAAAAGGTTGCCATGGGTTTATTAGCTATGCCCCCTTCTGCCCAGACTATAAGGTAGTTTTTACTGCCACCAACCACTTCCTTATCAGCTGCTTTAAGGCCCTTAACAAAGGGTGTCCAATCTTACTGTGTAATGATACTATTAATCCAAATGGTAGTTTGACCAAGAGCAAGGGTGGCCCACAGTATCACCAAATAAAAATGCAAGTACTCTCAGAATTTAAAGGTCTCACACATATCAGTCACAATAAAAGTTTTAAATATATTCAATAATAAATAATAAAAGAACAAGAAACTACTCAGTAAATAATCACAGTTACATCAGATTTCAAAAATCACAGGAAATACTTAAAACAACATTGCAGGACAATCTGAAAAAAAATAAATAAAACATCTAAGCTATACTTCACTATATTCCTGTCTGACTCTAAGAGAATTACTGTACCCTAGTTAACTTACATGAGAGCAAGGCAAGACAGATGTGGTGAGTGGGTCTTCCAGCTGATGTCAAGTCAAAGATAAAATACAAAATGCCCAGTTTCTCTCTCAGACAGTTCTTAAATTAATATCCTAAATATTACTGCTGGGATATTTCCAGAATGACATCATTTCTTGTCATCTGACTTTAGTTCCCAGGCTCAAAAACAACAGCATTTAGCATCTACATGTGAAAATACATGAACGAGGACTTCTCTGGGATCTTTTGGTAAATGGTGGAAGTCATAAAACAATTTACATTCCTCCACACTTAACGACAATACAAAAAACTTCTGCTTCTAGACATTATGTCTCATATTGCACTGAAAATGAAAGATAACATCTTTTTTGTTTATGGCCCAGCTATAAAGTAACTCAACCTCAACCATTCTTCTGAAGTTTTGCAAGTTAATATTCTGTGTTTCAGTCTCCCCTGTTAAAATAAATACATCTAAACAGTTACAGTAGTGCATATACATTTCTGCTCGGTACATTACAAAATATCTCTTCAGCTCACATGCCTGTACAATATGACATACAGTTCTAATGCATCTGTAACACAAGGATCTTACATGAAGCATGATGACATTCACAAATGACACACAACCACTTACAAAATTCCACATAGCTGGGCTGGCAATATCTCCTTCTGTCATACTTCTGTATAAATCATATTAATATTCACAAATGTTGTATAATTATTTACAACATTCCAGATTATTTTATTTATTACAATTATTATTATTTACAAAATTCCTTTTGTTACACCCCCCACTGCCAGAAGACTCAAGCTACTTTTTTAAGTGACCCTTGAGAAACTTTGCTTGAGAGCGGTGAGCCTATCTGGGAATACACTACCCCATACCCTGTCTTGAGATTCCAGCTGCCCTGTCATTGTTGACCCCAGTACAGTGCTGCACTGCCCTATCATATGCCTGCAGCCCTAGGCTCCACCATAGTAATTTTGGATTTGGCTGGCTGGCTCCCTGTAGCCATAGATCCCCCTCAGACTCCTCCTGAATTCTACTGCAAATATGTAGCGCCAGGGCCTCCCTGTCATGCTAAGGTTTAATCATGTTAACATGGTACAGTTTGTGACCCTGCCTCCTGCCTAGCAGTTCTACCATGTAGTTAACATCACTGACCTTGCTTACAACTTTGAAGGGCCCCTCCCAAGCTGTCTGCAGCTTGTTGTGTCTGACAGGAATGAAAACCATAACCTGCTGCTCTATAGTATACTCTCTAGCTTGAGCATTCCAGTCATACCAGACCTTTTTCTGCTGTTGGGCTTCTGCTAGGTTCCCCTGGCCAAGCCCATGAGTTTCCTGAGCCTTGTCCTGAGGTTTAGGATATATGCCGCAACAGACTCCTTGTCGGATTCACACTCATACTCCCACTCATCACAAATCAAATCTAGAGTTCCCCTTGCCCTATGCCCATACACCAACTCAAAAGGTGAAAAAACATTGGATTCCTGGGTCACCTCTCTGTAAGCAAACAATAGATGAGGCAAACATTTGTCCCAGTCCCTCTTAAACGGGTCTGAAAATGCCCATAGCATGGCCTTGAGTGTAGAGTTTAACCTCTCAACAAGACCATTAGTCTGGGGATGGTAGGGGGTGGTCTTTAGGTCCACAGAGAAGCCAGCAGGTCTGACATGAAATTGACACCTCTGTCAGTCAGTATTTCTTCTGGGAAACCTGCCTTGCTGAAAATCTCTAGCAAAGCATGTTCTATCTTTTCTGCTTCAAAAGAGGATAGGGTCACAGCTTCAGGGTATCTGGCAGCATAATCTACTACCACTAGGATGTATTTTTTTCCTGTGGAACTTGGGGTACTCAGAAGCTCCACTATATCCATAGCTACCCTCTGAAATGGTTCCTCAGTCACAGGCAAAGGCACCAAAGGAGCTTTCACCTTGTCTCCTGCCTTGCCTACCTTTTGGCACTGCTCACAGGTCCGGCAGTATCCTGTTACATCTCTGGAAATCCCAGGCCAATAAAAGTTCTGCATAATATATCTCTTGGTACACTTTATGCCCATATGACCTGCACAGGGAATGTCATGGGCTATGGCTAGAAGTAACCAATCAATCCAAACCCAAGGTAAAGCAGCTCCACAGCAACAGCTTGTCACAAATCCAAATCTTTTTAAATGCAAATGTTAAAAAATTTCAATGTAAGCACTTTTGTCTGCCTCTGCAGACTGCATCAGACACAAATGGATAAAATCAAATGAATGAATTTAAATAAATAGCACCCATCAATATATTAGTACACACCCATCTCTTCTAACAGCATTTAAACTGGCCCAACACCTTTTTTCTTTTTATCTGCACACCAAATAAATACAATGTATAACAATACTAAAATACTTGTGTTAAAAACACCTTTTATAACATGTTACGTCAATAAGACTTTACTACTTAAATTAATATTTTATACCCTTATAAAAATCAAAGTATAAAAATGTAAAATGTAAATGGGTATCACAATCAATAAACATTGAAATAGTCTTTAACTTTTAAAGTTCAAACAATATGCATAAACCCAATGGAAAAAATAATAGCATAATGGTTCAGATGCTTGTCTCAAAAGCAGAAGGTACATGGTTTGACTCCCACCAAGGCAACCAGTCAAGCCCACATAGTCTACAAGGGTAACAAACACAGCACCAACCCATAAATCTATACATGTTCATTATAAATAATATCATTATTTATGCATATTCTATAAAGCCTTGTCTCAGATAAAAAACTCATACCATGGAATATATATATATATATATATATGTATAATATTCACCACCATCACCTTTCCAGTGCCTTTAGCTTTAGGATACACCCAATAGATATATTTTCATTTAATCCTGGCCAGGATCCTGCTTCTAGGTGTAATTGGCACATCAATTCATTCTTTTCTAATAGTAGTGATCATGGTCCCACTCTTTCATTCCTTATCAGTCTATCTATGCCCATAAACTTAAATGCATGCTCTAGATTTTCCATAATGTGTTTAGCCAGTGCATTGTTTGAATTCACTTTCCTGATACTATATAGGTGTTTATAAATTCTTTCTTTCAATCTCCTATCCGTTTTGCCTACATAGTATCCTGGGCAGAGGGTATATTGTGCCAAATAAATTACTTGCTTTGTTTCACAACTAACATTTTCATTTACCTTGTACTGTTTGCCCTTAATTTGAAATATTGTTTCTTCATTCAAATATTTGCAATAATGGCATCTCCCACATGTAATGGTCCCTATTTGTTCCAATTCGTTCCCCTATTATTATTCATAGGTTCATAGGTTCATAGGTTCATACTAGGCTATCTGCCCAAGGGCATTTATAAGCCTAGCCCATAGTTATGTGGCTTTCGCCACCCCTTTAGTTTGAATAAAAACTATGCCTATCATTTTGCTGTGCCTCTGTCAAGCAGTGACACTGAAGTAATCCCTGGGGTATATCTGCAATCTCCCATCCATTGGTCAAGATTCCTCTTGAACAAGGCCAGAGAGGTGCTCTGCCTCACATGTACCGGGATTTTGTTCCACAGCATAAGGAGTCTCTGGGTGATGAATCTGTCCCTCCAGCACATTCTATTTATAACCGTGTCAAGGTTTAAGTCTCCCGCCCTTGTGGTTCTGAGGGATCTAGATTTTTGAGGTGAAGCATATTCATCAAATCTGGGTTTGACATGGCCTTATATGTCAGGCACAGGTCACCTCTGAGCAAGCGGTATGAGACTGAATAGAGCTGGAGTTCTTTCAGTCGGGCAGCATAAGACATATTTTTGAGACCCTTTATCCTTTTGGTGAGGAACTTTTGGGGCCTTTCAAGCTGCAGCAGGTGTCTGGTCAGATACATTCGAACGGGCATTGTACTCAATCATAAGTCTAATGAGTGATGAGTACAGGGGGACGATGACCTCCCTTGATCTAGATGTGAATCCCTTCATGATCAGGTGGGTGATATAGAAGGTTTTCCTAACTACTTTAGCAACATGAGTGTCAAACGAAAGGCTACTGTCAACCTGGGTCCCCAGATCTCTGATAACTTTTTCTGTGCTCAGTGGATTGCCACCTATATGGTAGCTAGGGGTAACCTTGTTTTTCCCGAAGGGTATGACTATGCATTTTTTGGCGTTTAACTTCAGGCCATGGCTCTGGCACCAGTTATCCGTTTCTGTGAGGCCCTTCTGGAGGATATCTGTGTCAGATGTGTTTTCGACTATGGCGCCCAGTTTGCAGTCATCTGCAAACTTTGTCAGCCATAACCCTCCTGTGTTTGCTTGTACTTCAGAAAAGTAGATGCCGAACAAGAGTGGACCCAGGACTGAGCCCTGTGGGACACCACTTGTGACAGGCTTTGAGTCTGACATGGCTCCAGCAACTCTGACCCTGTGGGTTCTGTCACTTAGCCAGTTTGCAACCCATCTTGTGATGTATGGGTTTACATTCAAGCTGATGAGTTTTTCGATGATACCTGAGTGGGGTATTGTGTCGAAGGCCTTTGCCAGGTCGAGGTAGGCTGTATGGACTGCCTTTCCCTCATCAATGGCCTTGGTGACTGTCTCGAAAAAGTCAACCAAGTTTAAGAGGCAGGATCTGCCTTTGACAAAGCCAAACTGGGTTGGATCCAAAGTCTGCAAGTTCCCTATGTCTTTATTTATGAGTTCCATTATGATCCTCTCCATGGCTTTGCAGATAAGGCTTGTCAAGCTAATGGGCGGTAATTTCCTGGGTCTGTGGAGGCACCGCCCTTATGAAGTGGGACCACAGTCGCCGTGCGCCACTCCTTGGGTACGTATCCTGAGGTGAGGCTAAGATTAAACAGCTGTCCTAACTGTGGGTTTAATTCCTCGTTGAGTTCATGAAGCACACAGCCGGGGACACCATCCGGTCCCATGGATGCTGTGTTTTTTGCCTTAGTGAGGGCAGTTCTCACCTGGGTGTTGGAGATGTTTGGGGGGGCTACAATCCTCTGGAATAGATATCTCTCCTTTTGGGGGGGAGGGGGGGGAGAAGTTTGCACTGAACCTGTCAGCCAGTATGTTGGCAATGTGTGTAGGTTCAGTAATTTTCACATCATTTTGAACTAATTCTGAGCATATCTGGAAGTTTCCTCCTAGGTTTCTAACATAGCTAAAGAAGGCCTTATGATTCTCTTTAGAGTCCTTGGCGATTTTTCTCTCAAAATTTGCCTTGGATAATTTTATGAGAGCTCTTAGTTTTTTACTTATAATGATCAAAGGTGTCTTACCTTTCAAGGATTTTGCTCTATCTTGTAGTAGCTTCCTCCTTTTGTTGTAGAGCTTGTTTATGGCTGGGGTCCACCAGACTGGACGCTTGCCTTTGGTACAGAGAGTCTTAGTTTTGTTTGGGATTGCCTGATCCATGCAGTCCTGTAGGTGCTGGTAGAAGGCATTTGTAAGTGATTCAGTGGTTTGAGTAATGTTTACCACTGGCTCAGGGGCCTTAAAGGAGACCACACTAGTTTTAGAAGTGTGAAATCGACTTTTGAGAAGTTTTTCACTGTGGTCTTTTTTGTTTCAGGTGGGGCGGGATGAGGACCTCCAGCGAGATTAGTTTATGATCTGATCTCACCAGTGAGGGGTATACTTCCGGTGTTGAACATTTTGATCCCATGTTCGTGATGATGAGATCAAGTATGTTTTCTCCTCTTGTGGGGATGGTGACTAGTTGTTCCATGGCATTTGAGTTTATGAACTCCAGGAATCTTTGGGTTAGAGTGTTCGGGCTTGAGTAGTGTTCCCAGTCTATATTAGGGTAGTTGAAGTCACCTAGTATGATGGTGTTTGGAGATACATTTATCCTCCAATGTTTTCAGGAAGGCCATGTGAGGTTCCTGAGTTTGAGAGGGTGGCCTGTAACATGCTACAAATTGCAGAGCAGTCTTGCCTATGGTTAATTGCACCTGGATGGTCTCCGATGCATCGTGCGTTGCCACCAACCTTGAGGTGTGGGTGTCCTTTATGAATATGGATACCCCCCCTCCTTTCTTGGTGTTGTCCGGATTTTGGGGCCGGAACGCATGATATGAGGTGAAACCTGTTAGTGCTGGGGTGCTCTCAGGAGCCTTGAACCAGGTTTCTGTCACAGCACAGACATCGATGTTCTCCATATTGAGAAGGGCCTCGAGTGCGTGCATCTTGAGATTGAGACTTCTGGCATTGAGCAGCATTACCCTTAGTTTATGCCTTTTTGGTGTTCTAGGGTGGTAGGTTTAGACTTTGAGCCATGCCTAAAAAGGCACTATGGGGTGGCAAGAGCCTTTGCCAATATCCGGAAGCCCAGGGGTGACAGGTGCAAGCCGTCCCTTGCGAAGCAGCGTGGCTTGTCCAGCATGTCATCCCTGGCAGACAGACATTGGATCCCCTTTGAATGACACCAGAATTTAAGCCAATTATTAAAGCTGATCATCTTATCACTGTATTGTGGCATCATTCTAGGTGAAGGTAGGATACTGCTCAAGGTCAGGGTCATACCTGCCTGGGCTACATAATCAGAGAGCTCCTCGATGTCCCTTTTCATGTAGTCCAAGGAGGTACGTCTCAGGTCGTTGACACCAGCATGGACAATGACTGAGTCGTACTTGTACCTGCTGTTGAGAGACCTGAGTGCTTGCGTTATGTGGCGGATTCTAGCGCCCGACAGGCAGCTTACTGTGACCTTCTCTTTACTCAGTCTGGTGAGCGGGACGTCAGTGTGTCTGACTATGGAATCACCAATGACAAGTGTGTCTGGCATTTTGTTTGGCCTTAAGGGCTGTGACTGTTTGACACTCTGACTGTGTGGTCTATGTGTTGCATGTGTTGGGTCGTGAGGTGGTAGTTGTTTGGGTGTCTGCTTTGGTGGCCTCTACTGTTTTGGTAAATTTTTGATCAGAGCCTCCGAGTATGTCTTTGTGTGAGTATGTGTATGATTTGAAGTTGTGATGGTACCATGTGTGACTGGGTATGTATTGTGTGTGGTTACCTTCTCCTCCTGTCTGGTCTTGCCAGTCCTATGTTGAGAGAGCTCAGCCTCCAGTTTGGCCGTATAGTTGCATCTCTCGCATGTATTTGTGTTTTGTGGGAGAAGGAGAGGATTGTCTGTGTACATGAGGCAGTTGTAACATTGCCTCATTATTCCCAGGTTCACCAGTTGAGCTGGAGAGGACACTAGCAACTGATCCCTCGACATACTAGAAGTAGTAGATAAAGAGACTTTCAAAGGACTCCGGGGGAAGTGGGTTTTAGGCTGGTGGCGTACTATCTATAATAAGAGTGCTTTATCAAGGTGCAAGTACTGTAGGAGTAAGTGCTAGGCTTTACAGATAGAGAATAGTCTACTTGGGAATCAAGTAGAGATGAACCTTTCAGTTATAGGATATGCTGGTTAGATCAGCAGTACAGCTCGAGGAAGGTAGTTTTAAGGGAAAATTGGAAGAGTGGAATTTAGATGGCCCAAATAGTTTAACCTTGTTTAACCGTCGCTGCTCTTGTGTGCAACAGTGGTAACTCAGCTAAATCAGCAGCGTTTAAGCGTGTTTTATAACAGGGGCTGAAGGGAGCTAGGAATTGGCCCAAAGCGACCAATGGACTACTAGTTTCTGGCTGAAACTTCACCAAATCAGACAAAAGGCCGCTCAGTGCTTCCCACTCCCACTGGTAAGCAAAGAAACTTCCCTCCTTCCTAATAAGGCAATGGATCAGTAACAGGAACTAAAAACAAAGCCCAGGGATCAGCAACTCTGAAACTGGACTACTCTAGTTCAGTAAGGCGGGAAAACAAGAGATTTTTTGTTTTATTACAGAGACAAGGAAAAAACAGACAGTAAATGCTATAAATGCTGTAAATCGGCTAGCGCACTTTAGTGTGTAGCCTACAGAAACAATTTGCAACAATTAGTAACTTAAAGTGCAATAAACAGTGTAAAATGCAGAAATCACTTAAAGTAGCAATAAAACAGGCGAAATGCAGTCGCTAGCTTAAATAACAGTGGGAAAGCCACAAAAATACTTATATCTGGTAGAAAGTCACTCTTTTAGCTCTCTGCTGCTTGGATCACTCTGCAGGCCACCACGAGGATCTGTGCTGAGTTGGTACAAGCTGGAAAATGCATGTTTAGCGTGTTTTATAGCAGGGGGCTGAAAGGAGCTAGGAATTGGCCCAAAACGACCAATGGACTACTAGTTTCTGGCTGAAACTTCACCAAATCGGACAGAAAGGCTGCTCAGTGCTTCTCACTCCCACTGGTAAGCAAAGAAACTTCCCTCCTCCCTAATAAGGCAATGGATCAGTAACAGGAACTAAAAACAAAGCCCAGGGATCAGCAACTCTGAAACTGGACTACTCTAGTTCAGTAAGGCGGTAAAACAAGAGATTTTTTTTGTTTTATTACAGAGACAAGGAAAAAAACAGACAGTAAATGCTATAAATGCTGTAAATCGGCTAGCGCACTTTAGTGTGTAGCCTACAGAAACAATTTGCAACAATTAGTAACTTAAAGTGCAATAAACAGTGTAAAATGCAGAAATCACTTAAAGTAGCAGTAAAACAGGCGAAATGCAGTCGCTAGCTTAAATAACAGTGGGAAAGCCACAAAAATACTTATATCTGGTAGAAAGTCACTCTTTTAGCTCTCTGCTGCTTGGATCACTCTGCAGGCCACCACAAGGATCTGTGCTGAGTTGGTACAAGCTGGAAAATGCGTGTTTAGCATGTTTTATAGCAGGGGCTGAAAGGAGCTAGGAATTGGCCCAAAACGACCAATGGACTACTAGTTTCTGGCTGAAACTTCACCAAATTGGACAGAAAGGCTGCTCAGTGCTTCCCACTCCCACTGGTAAGCAAAGAAACTTCCCTCCTCCCTAATAAGGCAATGGATCAGTAACAGGAACTAAAAACAAAGCCCAGGGATCAGCAACTCTGAAACTGGACTACTCTAGTTCAGTAAGGCGGGAAAACAAGAGACTTTTTGTTTTTTTACACAGACAAGGAAAAAAACAGACAGTAACTCCTATAAATGCTCTAAATCGGCTAGCGCACTTTAGTGTGTAGCCTACAGAAACAATTTGCAACAATTAGTAACTTAAAGTGCAATAAACAGTGTAAAATGCAGAAATCACTTAAAGTAGCAGTAAAACAGGTGAAATGCAGTCGCTAGCTTAATAACTGTGGGAAAGCCACAAAAAATACTTATATCTGGTAGAAAGTTACTCTTTTAGCTCTCTGCTGCTTGGATCACTCTGCAGGCCACCACAAGGATCTGTGCTGAGTTGGTACAAGCTGGAAAACGCATGTTTAGCGTGTTTTATAGCAGGGGGCTGAAAGGAGCTAGGAATTGGCCCAAAACGACCAATGGACTACTAGTTTCTGGCTGAAACTTCACCAAATCGGACAAAAAGGCCGCTCAGTGCTTCCCACTCCCACTGGTAAGCAAAGAAACTTCCCTCCCTCCTAATAAGGCAATGGATCAGTAACAGGAACTAAAAACAAAGCCCAGGGATCAGCAACTCTGAAACTGGACTACTCTAGTTCAGTAAGGCGGGAAAACAAGAGATTTTTTTTTTTTTTTTTTTTGTTTTTTTACAGAGACAAGGAGAAAAACAGACAGTAAATGCTATAAATGCTTTAAATCGGCTAGCGCACTTTAGTGTGTAGCCTACAGAAACAATTTGCAACAATTAGTAACTTAAAGTGCAATAAACAGCGTAAAATGCAGAAATCACTTAAAGTAGCAGTAAAACAGGCGAAATGCAGTCGCTAGCTTAATAACAGTGGGAAAGCCACAAAAAATACTTATATCTGGTAGAAAGTCACTCTTTTAGCTCTCTGCTGCTTGGATCACTCTGCAGGCCACCACGAGGATCTGTGCTGAGTTGGTACAAGCTGGAAAACGCGCGTTTAGCGTGTTTTATAGCAGGGGGCTGAAGGGAGCTAGGAATTGGCCCAAAACGACCAATGGACTACTAGTTTCTGGCTGAAACTTCACCAAATCGGACAAAAAGGCCGCTCAGTGCTTCGCACTCCCACTGGTAAGCAAAGAAACTTCCCTCCTTCCTAATAAGGCAATGGATCAGTAACAGGAACTAAAAACAAAGCCCAGGGATCAGCAACTCTGAAACTGGACTACTCTAGTTCAGTAAGGTAGGAAAACAAGAGATTTTTTTTTTTTTTTTTTTTTTTTACAGCGACAAGGAAAAAAACAGACAGTAAATGCTATAAAAACAATTCACATGCAGTGCAAGCTGGCACACTTGAGTATGTAGCAATATTACTTAATTCACTGCTTATAAAATAATTTTAATATTTATATCTCTCCTATACACAATATTAGGGGCTGGGTCCAGTTTTACCCTAAGTATGATGTTATCTCTAAGTAATTGCCATTTTTTATTTAGGATTCTTCTAAGTGAATAGCCCCCCTCAAAATATGTTGTAATAAAACTATTCCTATAATTGATGCCCTTCCCTCCCTTGGGGATATTTAAATCATGCATTTTTATTTCATACTTAACTGCTTCTTTAGGGGGTAATAGCCTTGTTTCTTGAATATTAATATTACTCTTGTGCATATTCATACATAATAATGGTTTATAAAAAACCCTAATATATTTCTGGCTCACTTCACTTATCAAGTTCTCCAATAACTTCTCAGGTACACTCTTTTTAAAATTAGGGGCCTCATAAAATCACATTCTTTTTCAAAGTCCTCTTCCCTTGTCACCATTCTAGCTGTATGTACCAATTCCCCTTTCACTACTCCTCTTTTCTGGTGGTATGGATGTGTGTTATCAAAGTGTAAAAAGCTGTTACAAAATGTCTCCTTCTGATGTATTTTTGCAATATCTTGCTTGTTTTCATAGTTTATTTCCAATAATACATCCAAATAAGCTATTCTGTTTCTACTTATTTCATGAAAAAAGGTAAAAAAAAACTCTGTCGTATTATTGATATATTCCAGAAAAACATATAATTCCACTAGACTCCCTTTCCATAAAATATATACATCATCTAGGAAATATGTATAGAATCTTATACTTTGAAAATAATGGGAAGGTTCTAGATATTCTTTTTCCCAGTATACCATCACCATATTTGCCACTGCACCACCACATGGGATGGGGACCCCATGGCTACTCCTTTTTTCTGAAGATAATACTTTCTCCCAACCATTAAATAATTGTTTTTCAAAACTACTTCCAATAGTTCTTCTACTAAATTTATCTCATCGTGTGTGTTCGTTTCCATAATAAATATTCACAAACTATTTCTATCCCAAAATGCTGAGGTATTACACTGTATAAATCTTTAACATCCATAGTAACTAACAAATCCTGTGGCTCAAAAACCACTCCTTGGACCTTCATCAAAATATTCCAGGCATCTTTACAAATTCTTCCTTCCTCTTTCATATACCCTTTCAGCTTGCCTCTGTGGACATCTATATGCTACATGGCTCCACTGGTTGCATTTAAAACATTTAACCCTTGGTCCTGGACATGTACCTGGACTACTGGCTTACCCTGATACTGGCGGACTCTGTTGGGGCGGATTAGGCTGCCCACTATGGGTTCCCTTAGAGCCATGAGCAGCACTCAGTATCCCATTCCTGTGCAGTGATGCCCTGCTTGCTAGGTATAGGTCTCCCTTCTTCCCCCAACTCATCTGCAGTATTGCATTACCTATCTGCTAACCAGATTCTCATGTCCTCAGGCAAAGTGCTAAGGACGTGTTCCCTCACCAAAAGGTCTGCCAGCCCTTCAAAAGTGGTGACCTGACACCCACTCACCCATCTATGAAAATAAGTGCTTAACTCAGCAATATATTCACACACACTTTCATCTGCCTTGTGTCTATGCTTGTGAAACTTTTTTCTATAAGCTTCAGGTGTTAACTTAAAATGCTCTAACAAAAAAAATGTAACAGTATTATAATTTAAGCAATCAGTATCAGACAATTTAGAAATAGCAGTTACAGCTTTGCCACGAAGTAAGGGGTTCAGGAACTGTACCCAGAGCCCTTGGTCAACATTATACTGTTCACATACCCTTTCAAACATATGACTAAAACTATCAAAATTATCACCCTCTGTAAATAGTGGAAGAAATTTACTGACCTTTGTGGCTTCGGGAGTTCAGTTATTCCCTTGTCCATTACCTCCATGACCCTGGCAAAGAGTCAGCATCTCCTTTTCATGTTGCCACTGTGTCTCATTCTCTTCAGCTTCCAGACATCTCAGTCTCTCTGCTGCTTTTAATTCCATTTGTTTCTCCTGCCACAGTCTCTCTGCTGATTCCAGTTCCAA
This sequence comes from Protopterus annectens, assembly GCF_019279795.1. Lineage (NCBI taxonomy): Eukaryota > Metazoa > Chordata > Ceratodontiformes > Protopteridae > Protopterus > Protopterus annectens. The sequence goes on along the minus strand of NC_056726.1, from coordinate 1,765,719,613 downwards.
ATGTTTGGCATCCAGTTCAAGTCTCTTTAACTCCAGACGGATTTTTATATCTTCTGTGGAAAGGTTGAATGGTCCATATTCTGAGGGTTGTACATTCCCAAGGCCAGTCTGATTGTCCTCCTAGTTGCTGGCCTGTGAATCAGCTGTGACTAAGGCTGCAATCATCTCTGCTTTAGTCAGGTTTGCATGCACCAGTTTTTTGTCTTGGCACATCTCAGCCAACTGGCTCTTTGTCGGTTACCATACCCCTCTGCTGACATCCTTGCCTGCTCTCCCTAACTAACTAAGCTAACAAAAAAAAAATAAAACAATTGTGATATGAAACTCTGAATGCTCAGTATGTAGCTGATTGAGAGTACAAACACCTTCTTCAGTGACCACTGTTTACAGGCTACAGGAATTCAATATCCACACCACTAAATCCCAATATCTGGATAGCCCACCACTGCCAACCAATTACTATGTGATACCCCACCACTAGCCCAGTAAACAAGGAGCCTCAGTCCTCACCACTGGCAGCAGTGCGAGATGTATATTGGGAGGATGCCAAGTACACACACACAATGGTAGTACACAGGAAATTAACTTGCAAAACTTCAGAAGAATGGTTGAGGTTGAGTTACTTTATGGCTGGGCCATAAACAGAAGAGATGTTATCTTTCAGTTTCAGTGCAACATGGGACATAATGTCTAGAACTAGAAGTTTTTTGTATTGTCTTTAAAAGTGGAGGAATGTAAATTATTTTTCAACTTCCACCATTTCCCAAATGATCCTAGAGAATTCTTTGTTTATGTATTTTCACACGTAGATTCTAAATGTTGTGGGTTTTGAGCCTGGGAATTGAAGTCAGATGACAAGAAATTAAGTCATTTAGCAAGTATGCCAGCAGTAATATTTGGGATGTTCATTTAAGAATTATTTGAGAGAGAGACTGGGCATTTTGTATTTTGTCTTTGACCTGACAGCATCAGCTGGATGACCCACTCACCACATCTGTCTTGCCTTGCTCTGTAAGTTAACTAGGGTACAGCAATTCTCATAGATTCAGACAGGAATACAGTGAAGTATAGCTTAAATGTTTTATTTATTTTAGACTGTCCTGCAATCTTGTTTTAAGTATTTCCTGTGATTTTGAACTCTGATGTAACTGTGATTATTTAGTGAGTATTTTCTTGTTCTTTTATTTATTATTAAATATAGTTAACCCTTTCATTGTGGCTGATATTTGTGAGACATATTTAAGTTCTGAAAGTACTTGCATATTTATTTGGTGGCACTGTGGGCCACTCCTAATAGCCTTGCTCTTGGTCAAACTACCATTTGAATTAATAGCATCATTACACAGTAAGATTGGACACCCTTTGCTAAGGGCCTTAAAGCAGCTGATAAGGACATGGCTGGTGGCAATAAAAACTACCTTATAGTCTGAGCAGAAGGGGGCATAGCTAGTAAACCTGAGCCAGCCTTTCCCAGGTGTGTGTGTGTGTGTGTGTGTGTGTGTGTGTGTGTGTGTGTGTGTGTGTGTGTGTGTGTGTGTGTGCGTGTGTGTATGTTTGTGTATAAATCAAATCTCAAAGAGTATGTGTGTCAGCTACTTGAGCAGGGACACGAAGCACTGGTTGGACAGAGAGGATGCTGGAGGTCTTGGCTTGGCCACTCAGCTGAGATCTTAACCCTTTACCTGTGTCAGTGGGGAGTCCTATTGGGGGATCTGGAGAAAGAGGGAGAAACCAGCCCCAGACTGATTGTGGTTTGTGTGTGTTCTTAAGGGAAATTGCACTTTACTGTGTGCATACTTGTCATCCTCCCAATGTACACTTCCCTCACTGGTGCTAGTGGTGAGGATTGAGGCTCCTTGATTACTGGGCCAGTGCAGGGACATCACAAAAACATAATAATTTAAACCGGCAAGTAGTTTCCAGTTTGCTGGTGATACAGCCACTAGAACTAGGCTTTACCAAGCTATGGAAGATAAAAGTAAATTGCTTAAATACAAAATGCAGTGGCTATGGTAGTCATTAACTGTCATTTAAAGCTGACAGATTATTTAAACTGTGAAATAAAGTTATAAGGTGTACACAGAACCAAGGAGATTAAAGAAGAATACCCCAACAGTAGAAACACACCATCCAAATATGAATTGTCATGCAGGCATTTTAGTCTGTAAATGCTGAATAAGTAAGAAAAAAATACAATACAAAGTGAAAAAACAAAACTCCTAGGAGACCTGTGACTTTGTAAATCAAGTGCAGTAAAAGTACCTGATACCCAGAGCAGGTGCAGAGCACCACTTCTGTTGTCTTTGCAAAAGTCTGGCACAAAGTTTGTGAAATGAGTGCAGATGTCTTAGACCACAAACATCTATTACAACACCAGTAAAATCCACTGGAATGTGGTTGAAAAAACTACAGAGTATGAATACACGACTAGCAAAACACACAGTTTCATCCAGGTATATATAAACCAGGCATATCAGCACAGATGTCCTGACTATCATCAGCTTCAATGCAGTGAATGACAAAGATAATCAGGAACCAAAACTCACTGATGAAGCAAACACACCCTACACACAGGACAGAACACCATGCATCCGAAGAAACAGTGAACAACATGGGGATCACAACTCAGCCCATCTGGTCAACACAGATGGATGTAACCCTTGTGGAAACAAATTAGAATCAGGTAAAATTTCATCAGAGACAAAAACATAAGGAAGCAATGATTCAGAGTCTTGAAGTTTTAAAACTGGCTGAATTACAATCCATGCTCTAAATGCTGCATTCAGATGACAGTAGGCAAAACATGGCCTAAGCAAACAGGTATCATCCACTGGTATATATAGCCAGCAGAGTACGCAATCTACTAGTGTCAGTCATAACAATTAATATGATCAAAACAGATACTAGAAAAGTGCTAATATTACACTAAAGTAATAAAATGCATTTTAGCTAAAAAACAAAAAACAATGTAGAATTCCAGAACAGTGTGAAGTGGCAGCCAGTCACTACCGAGCAGTCCTGAAAGAAACTATGACTACTTCACAGCTACTTATACTAGGTCATTGAATTTTAACACATTATCAAGAATAACTTTGTGATTTTGTACTAGTTATGCAAATGCCATTTGGATGCCTCCATAGGAAGTGAAAGCTTGAAGCTGTGCTATGAAGCCAGTGACACCAATAGGTTTAATTTTAGTTGACTATGCACTAACAACCCAAGAGAGATCTAAGACAGCCAGCATATAGTAAAACTTCATATTTGCTAATGAGAAAAGGACCTGAATATAGATAAATATCATAAGCATACCAGTGGTATTATACAGCTCCCTTTCTATAGTGGCAGTAGATTCACAGTATGGGCAATAATAGAGCTGCCATTGAACTCTGCAGAGCTCTATTCTTTAGCAGGTTCCTTACAAAAGTGAGGATATTGGAGACTATATATTAGGATTGTGGCCAAAGGAAAGAGCCAAACCAGTCGAAGATTGATAGAAGTAAGAACACAGTTAAAGATACACAAACAATCAAGCAGAATTCCTTCATTTGTTATGTCAAATGTTGCCAACAGATCATGGAGAACTATAATGAAATGCAACAGTTCACTTCCTTTTACAAGGAGGTCACAGACAACTGTAATCAGTCTCAAAGTTGTGCTTGAGAATCTAAAACTCATCTGTCAAGAATGAATAATATCACAAGAGGAATGGGTTACATGATTCCTTATTAATAAAATAAGTGCAAATAATTCTGTCTGAGAGCATGTTTTTTTCTGCAACATTTAAATATATTTAGGGAAAAGTATTTATTAAATTTCATCTGTATGCTGAGCATACATATAGTACTCTATCTGACAGATGTTAATATGATATAAACCAGCAGAATCAACTAAAATTCTTTTATAATAATTTTGGCTAATGATATGTTTTAATGCAACATAAAGATATATATAGCAACATACATAGGTAGACATAGATGCACACACACACACACACACACACACACACACACACACACACACACACACACACACATTTTCTCAATAAAAACTGGTACATAGCTGCATAGATATATAAATTAATAAGATAATCTAACACTTTTTCGGTACTGAATCCACAGTTGTTATTTTCTTTCTTTTCTACTGAAAGGAGGAATGGGGTATTTAGCAAAAACTCAGAGGAACTGTAAGATCACATATCACCAAAATAAGCTAAACAAATCATTTAATCAAATCAAAACTCTGACACTACTGCAGGGGACTTAAGCCCCTACACCTCATGCATATGTTCCCCCACCCTCCCTAGTTTAGATATATCAACTGTAAGGACACACAGGCTTAGAATGATGGCAAACTTTTGTCCCTGTAAGAAACACTTTGTAGTTGTCCCACAGTCATGATCTTGATGAGCAGCCATTTGGCTCAGTTTGTTCTGATGCAGCAAGGTTCTGTGGTTCATTGCTCATATAAACACCATTACCCAGAATGCATTTTTCTAGGTCTTACCCTTTTCCCTTAGATGCTACATCAAGCTTTACTTTCTCATCCAATCTCTAATTTCTTCTAGAAATTAAATTGTGACATAGCTACCAGAACCTTACCAGACAAAGGCAGTTTCCACTGAAAATACAAGCCTTCCAGTGATTTTTGTCTGTTTCTAATTCACCATTATCAGTAAATGAAACCCAACCCCTGCACTGGCAGACTATGCATCAGATAAAACGATGACATGGTTATTTATTCTCCTTTTAGTCTTTAGGTCTCAGCAATGATGGGTACAAGCCATTTTCTGCCATACTAAATGTCTCCAACATTACAAGCAACCACCACATAATTACTTAAAATAATTATAGACTGCTATACAGGTCTGCTATGTTACTTTAAAATATACAAGAAACATGCAAACTCTAAACACAATAGCTTATACATTGCTCCACAAAACAAAAATGCTATATCAACTATGCATAAGCTCTGCAAGTAAGTGTTCAGGTGATCAGAAGTACATATACAAATAATAAAGATCAGCATTTTTGAAAGGAGCAAGCTCCCTGCTCCCAATTAGGAGAGGGACTTTATCCTCCACACCCTTACTTATTTATGGCCACGTCAAAGTTACTCCAGCTATGAGAAACAGCAATCATTATTAAATTATGTAACCAGTGCAGCATTATTTCGTGTTTTTTTCCAATAAAATTCAAAGGAATATATCTAATTATAGAAGTCGGAAGCATATTTAATCAGATCTCTCTGTTTGCTATGTTAATTTAACCATCTAATTTTATAACACTCCTTAATCTACATATAAGTTGCAGAATAATTTTCAAAGAGTTGATAATTTAACAGACTAAATATGTATTTATTTCTTATTTATTTATTTATTTAAATATATGTGTACACTTATTTTACATGTTGAAGTACAGAATGCACATTTGCTTTAATTATAAAGAAAAATATGTCATGGCTCCTTAGTAAAGACGTGTTTTTAATAAAAGTAAAGCAGGAATTTAAGTATAGAGTCATATACTTATCTTTAAGTAATCTTTCTTGACTTAAAAGAAGGGTGTTCCTTTGGGCTGTCATCATGTGTATTACCTTTAAATAAAATGGTACTGTTTCACTTCGCCGCTTTTTCTAAGATCTTTGTTACCTTTTTGTAATGTGAGCTTATACTCACTTTTCCTCATAATAGTTTATCCTGGTTTAGACAAACTGCTCTTATGGTAGTATGTTTACTTACTTATCAACAGGTATTTTATATGGGATGAGGGAACACCCATACAGCACCTCGGCTGTATTTCAATAAGTTCCTTTTAATTATTACTTTGTTTTGTTTGCCTGATTACTGTGCTATGGGGATAAACTAATTTCTATTATTTCTAAATTAGAATTTGGTATTTAGTTTCCCATTGTCTGGCATCTCATGTTCCATAACTCTCAGTGCAATTTTCAGCTTTGAAATATAACACAATATTTTCCTGTCACAGATTAAAGGCCAACTTTCTCAACGTGTACAAATATTCACACTGATAATTATTTAGGGCTTTGTGCCTCAGCAACGGTTGGGGTGTACATGCACTTATAAGGACCCTTTGATTAATATTTCACTCATTAAAGACAAGACTAAAATCTTGAGTTTATCCTGCACAATAACACTGCAGATAGTTCTAAAGTGTATTTTTTCATCACACTTTTCTCCTTTTATGTGTACTTGCTGTTTCTGCTCCAGTGTCTAAATTAAACTTACACACTGAATCACAGTATTGTAAGGTTGCATAATTTCTAGTCTACTAACACTGACATGAGTGACATACATTTCAGAACCATACCTACAAAACACCACAAAAATGTTGTGTAGCAGCTTGATATATCTGTGGGTGTCATGAACTACTTCATCCATTTCTGTATCCCATACTGAGATGCAGATCTGACTTGGCACCTGTCAACATGAGGCTGACATTTTCATTCACCACCAGATATCTCAAGAACCAACAGGGGGCACTTTATTCAGTGATTACATGGAAAGGTATCTCTGCCTTACACAAATGCCTTTGTGTTATATATTAACAGTTTTGTGTTATTCAACATCAATCTAAAATTCAATTTTTAATGGAGCTAAAATATAATCAGTTTATTGGGCTCACTGTTTCTGATCAGATTTTTGAATCAAATATTACAGTTTTGACTCTTTTTTAGACATTCAACATTTTCAAAAACCCTGTGGAGGACTTTTTTTTATTGAAGTATGTAATTTTATAGGACAGTTCATGAGTCCTTGCCTCTTTTAAAGAAAGTATGAATTCTCACTTTGAGAAACTCTTCAGTGCTTCTGTTGTTTAATGTTATGTTATATACATTTAGGTTTTCCAGAGCGTTTAATAAAATGTAATAACATAATTCTTGTAATGAAATGCCAGGACGTTTGCTGGTGCTCGTTTTTTTTTTCTTCACAGAACATGACTTCTAAAATTCAGGACTACCCTATAAAAATTTGAAGAGGGAAGAGGTAAAACATTAGCAAACCTTTTCAGACACAAGCAGTTCAGTAAGTGTTACCCCCCCCCCCCGCACTGGGGAAAGTCGTTTTCACGCAAGTCCTGGAAAGGCCCTTGGGACTTCTTGAACCATAGCTTCCCACTTCTCTGGTTCCTGAAGTAAGACTGTTAAAAAGACATGCATCTGGAGTGTTTCTCCCTGGCCCTCTGCTGAAAATTGGCTTTGTTCCAAGTCGGACTTTCCCAGTTAACAAAAGTTAAATAAATAAATAATAAATAAATAAAAACAGTAACATGCAGTCATTGTTACTGTATTGTCATTTGCAAAATGTTATGTGCATGATTTTGTATATAGATTTTTTTCTTACTATATAGATTCATTTCTCACTTATTCTTTAGAAATATTTTTCTGTAATAAATATGAATTAAAAAAAAGATCTAGTATTGTACCTCTTAATTAAAAAACTTGTAACTAATACATTATACTCATAGGAGTTTACTAGGCTATCGACCCAGAGGTTATTTCAAGCCTAGCTATTTCATCCCAATGTAATACCGCTATAAAAATCTTGCTGGCCCTGCCAGCCACATAATTTACAGACTTAACAGTTTAACGCTACATTTATTCATTTGCATAGTTCAGCAGATTGGTCTCACTAGACCTGTACTTTCTTTTAGTAGAGACCTAAAATGGTATTTATATACACTGGGAAATGTGGCCAAGATGCAGGAGAAATTCCTGTACTTCTCCATTTTTGATTCAGGAAGAAAAGGCTGCATAGGCGACTACTGGGCCCAAGAGTTTTGGGGGATGATTTGCCAATGCTTTAATGTTGGCAGACATAAACACTTTGTAAGCCCCTTCCTGGGATCAGATATAACAACTGGTTAGCATTTCTGGACCTATAACACATACTACTGATCGCCACCTCACTAGTCAGTAAGTGTATAAAAAGACTGTTAAGAGTACACTGAGGAGTCACTAACCACTCTTTTAAGGCGAAAGAAAAATGTTCGCAACAGTTCAACAAAACTGTCAATACTATAGTAATAATATTATATAATGGCTAAATATTGCTAACATAAAAAAACAGTTTGTAAGAGGAAGAGAAAAAAATATCTTGTAAATCTTTGTCATTTAAATAAGCAAAAAAAGTGGGACAAAGGGAGATAAAGGAAAGGGCATGGAAAAGAATCATATAAAGTAGCATAGCTCAGTCAACACAGTAGCGAGATAGATAAATCACGATTTTAAACTATAAATAAATGAACATATGTCTGATAATGTTAGGCACTGTAGAAAAGACGTAAAGTTAATCAGAGGAGTATTTCAATGAAGAGAACTGGGCTGGGAGGGTTGCCTAATGGTTAAGGTGTTTGCCTTACAAACACAAGGTGTAGGGTTTGAGTCTCACAAGGGATAATTGGCTAGGTTAAAATGGCTCGCAAGGGCAGTTAGCTTAGTACTAACCTATGAACCTAAAGGTAAATGCAGTGGAACCTATTTGCAATTGCTTCCTTTTTTCCTTCTTGCTTATTATGTTGCATAACTTCTAGTGTTTGATAGAAAGAGAAGTTATATTCTAAAGTTCTTTGACTAGAGACATTTCATTAAACACCAGCAATCTTTACTTCTGTTAAGATCCTCAGTGAAAAGTTCTTTATCAAAGTGTTTTAAATATACTTCCCAACTAAGAGATGACCGGGAAAATTTTAATATTCACATTTTTCATAAAAATGTAAATAATGAACCTAGGTTTCTGATGTTGAGTAGTTGGTGGAAGATGCACAGAATACTGGGCACATTTTATTTGAGGCCTAGGTATTTTAAATATTTTAGGAAATAATTTAGTTAGACAATCCAAACAACTATCGAAGAATGAAAATCAAGACCACTGGTTCAGACCCCAAATACTTTATTCTCTAGAGCCTCGGTACAAGACCTTCAAGGAGTTACAAAATCCATCTAAAATGTACTGTCTTATATACAAATTCACAAGTTCAATCAATCAATTACACAATGAAACAATTAAATAAAACACTTCCAATTAACCTCTCCATTCAGTCCCATAGGGACCACCATAGTGTCATATTTAAGAATAAAAACAGATTCCTTATACCATAGCTTTTCTTAAAAAAGAACATCATCATCATCATCTTTAACAAATATGTGCTCTAAAACACAACCTTGCAGCATAGAAAAATCACTACCATGCATATCTCTAAAATGACATGCCAAAATCCTGTCTTCCTTCTGATTTTTTATGTCCCTGATATGTTCCGTTAATCTTACTTTAAAACTTCTTTTTATTTCACCAACATAAAAGAAACCATAAGGGCATTTTAGGGCATAAATAACCCCCTTACTATTGCATGAAAAATGCCCCCTTGGTATATATTTGATCTTATTTATCTACTCAAAAGAACACACTATATATTTACAAGCAGAACAACTATTGTATTTAAAAGTGCCCATAGTTTGTGGACAAGCATTTATATTTATTTTTGGTAAAACAACATTTTTCATGATGATGTTCTTTTGAAAGAAAAGCTGTTGTATAAGGAATCTGTTTTTATTCTTAAATATGACACTGTGGTCCCTATGGGACTGAATGGAGAGGTTAATTGGAAGTGTTTTATTTAATTGTATAATTGATTGATTGAACTTGTGAATTTGTATATAAGACAGTACATTTTTAGATGGATTTTGTAAATCCGTGAAGGTCTTGACTGAGGCACTAGAGAATAAAGTGTTTTGGGTCTGAATCTGTGGTCTTAATTTAGTTAGACAGTCTGTCATACTTAGTTCCTCCTTCACTTGAGGTGCATCACCAGTTTAAATTTTATTTCTCCAAATTCCTCTTTCAAAGTATTCTATTTAGTCTTGAAGTAGGTAATTTTGTTGAATGATAACATGATACTACAGTTCTGATTGTTGCTGCTAAGGTCAAAAACCTTCTAAGGTTGTTCCACTATTTATAGCCTAAGTATGATATTGTCTGGATGTTTAATTTCTCCATATACTAGCAGCTGGGGTGCTTTAAGCTCTTCTATTTCATAGGATCATAGGAAGTTACTAGGCTATTGGCCCTGAGGCCCTTATAAGCCTAGTCAAGAGTTTAACCCATGTTTAGACAAGTCAGCACGGATGCCCCTGTCCAGCAGGGACACACACGATTGGAATCCCAGGAGTGTATTTTCTGTTTCCCATCCAGTTATCCAGGTTGCACTTAAAAAGGGGTAAAGAGGTACTCTGCTTGACATTGAGAGGGAGTGTATTCCACAGATGGCGGAGTCTCTGGGACACAAATCTGTCCCACCAACAAGTCATGTTGATGTCACAGACCAGGTTGAGACCATGCATGCGGGTTACTCCAGTGGAGCTTGACTTGCGGATATGCAGCAATCCCATCAAGGTGGAGTCCAAGATCTCCTTGTATGCCAGACAGAGGTTACCTTTCAGGAGTCTGCATGAAACTGAGAAGAGGGATAGGGCTTTTAGCCTATCTGTGTATGGTGGATGTTTGAGGCCCTGGATTCTCCTGGTGAGGAACATCTGTGGTATCTCCAGTTGCTGCATGTGCTTTACAAGGTACTTGCCAAAAGGTGCGTTGTACTCAATAATGGGCCTTATAAGGGAAGAATACAAGGATGTTATGACCTCCTTGTCCCTGGATGAGATACCCTTACTTATGAGGTGGGCCATGTAGCAGGCTTTCCATACAATGGAAGCAACATGGTAGTCAAACGTCAGGTTGCTATTAACCTGGGTGTCCAAATCCTTCACAATTGATTGTGTGCTTAGGATATTGTTATTTATATAATAATTTATGGGGAAGTCACTCTCCCAAAAGGAGATAATGATACATTTATTGATATTCAGCTTGAGGCCACGTTTCTGGCACCAGTCATTTGTCTGGGTGAGACCCACTTGGAGGAAGTCCACATCACTAGGAGACTTGATGACAGCACCCAGCTTGCAGTCATCTGCAAACTTGGTCAGCCATAGCTCACTGTTTTTGGTCTGCACCTCAGAAAACTATAACCCAAATAACAGAGGCCTCAAGACAGAACCTTGGAGTATGCCACTTGTTATGGGTCTACTGCTTGAGGTGGCTTCCCCTATTTTGACTAGGTGGGGTCTATCAGTAAGCCAGTTTGCTACCCATCTAGTAAGATTAATAATATGTATTGATGTCTAGTTGAGAAAGTTTATCTATTATGCCCGAGTGAGGAATAGTATCAAAGGCTTTGGCCAGGTCATGGTAGGTGGTGTGCACTGTCTTCCCCTTGTCCATGGCTTTGGTGACTGTCTCAAAGAAGTCTACCAAATTTAAGAGACATGACCTTCCATTGACAAACCCAAAGTTTGTGGGATCAAGTGTTTGGAGGTTGCCAGTGTCCTTGCTAATGAGGTCCATGATTATCCATTCCATGGCCTTGTAGATCAGGCTAGTTAGGCTGATGGGTCTATAATTTCCCAGATCGGTGGATACTCCACCTTTCTGCAAAGGGATGGCATTGGCTGTCCTCCACTCAGCTAGGACAAAGCTGGTACTCAGGCTTTCTTTGAGTAGGGTGTGTAAGTTCCTGCCTAATTTCAAGTAGGATGCAGCCTGATGTTATCGGGTCCCATGTAGGCTGTATTTTTTGCCTTTGAGAGAGCAGTGATGACCTGTTCCCTAGATATAATGGGAAGGGGGTAGGTACTGGGGATGTCCTGATTTAATGATGCAGGTGACAGAAGGGTGAAGTTTTCACTGAATCTGTCAGCCAGCAAGTTTGCTATATCTACGGCATTTGTATATGTGGTGTCCTTGACCACCAGTTCTGAACGGATCTGGGTGCTTCCTTTTAGGTTGCAGACATATGTGAAGAAAGCCTTATGACTGTCTTTAGTAGATGTGACCAATTTGGACTTGAAGTTTGCTTTGGATGATTTCACTAGTGCTCTTATTCATTTTGTTGTTGTGTCTTTCGGCTTTTCCCGGTTAGGGGTCACCACAGAGGAACTCCGGTCCGCTAATGACTGGTAGTTGATTTTTTACATGCCGAGTTACCAGCCCTGATGCACAACCTTCAAAGAAGGTACGCCCATTCATGCATGTCTCCATGCAGAAGATGCTCTAGCTGAGAATCGAACCGGACAGTGTCTTACTGTGAGGCGACAACTCTACCACAGCACCACCACCGTGGGTTTCTCTTATTCATTTTGTTATAGAGTTTAATTATTGCAGATGTCCACCAGACAGGTTTACTCTTCCTTATGGAGGATGATTTAGTCTTGTCGGATATTCCTGATTCCATGCATCTATAAAAATACTCATATAGTGCTTTTGTGTAGTATTGAATATAGGTGCCAGTTCCTACTGAGATGGAGGGGGCTATGAAGATGTTTATACCATCCCTCAGGAGGCTGTAATCAGCTATGGAGAACTTTTTTATGTCTGACCCTAGCTGGGGGGGGGGGAGTTTGGGGGAGATGGTGACTTTGACAATGACCGCATTATGGTCAGATCTAACAGGAAGGATGATGTTGTAGGGATGCTGCAGTGGTTACTCATGTTGGTTAATACCAAGTCTAAGATATTATCACCTCTTGTGGGGGTATTGACAAGCTGTTCCAAGGAGTTTACATTGACAAAATTGATGTCTCTGGCATGAATAGTTCTTCCACTCTATGCTTGGGTGGATAAAGTCACCCAGAATCAGGGTAAAGGGTTGAATCTTGATATATTTGAACAGGTCCACATAGGCAGATTGGGCATCTTACATCAGTTTTGGGGGCCAGTAGATAGCTATTATATGAATAGGGGTCTCGTCAATGATTAACTGGACCTGGAATGTCTCCGGTGCGTCATACTGTTTTACCAGCCTGGAGGTGTGTATGTCTTTAATATATATATATATATATATATATATATATATATATATATATATATATATATATATATATATATAGAAACTCCACCTCCTTTGGCTTTACTGCCCACAGTTTGGGATCTGAATGTATGATACATGAGTAACCAGGTAAGGCTGGCATGCTGTCTGCAGGTCTATATTGCAACCATGAAAAGTTAGTTCAGTGAATGGCTTTTACATCGAAAATGCCATTCGTCTAACTCGCTCTTGTGGGGGGCTGTGCCCACCCCACGCCCCGCACCCCCTGCTAATTATATATACCAACTCCGAGATTGCACTACAGTGAGAAAAGGGCAAATTTTCTAATATTCACTGTACCGCAATCTCACTATAACAGTTCGCTGAATGGTATTTTCAATGTAAAATGTCATTCGCTGAACTGACTCTTCAAACATGTAATATAGACCTGCTGTATGCAACCTTGAATCAGGTTTCTATGACTGCACAGATGTCAGCATTTTCCAGAGTTAAGAATGCCTGCAATGAGTGCAGTTTCATGTTTAGACTCCTAGCATTTAGCAGCATGACCTTTAATTTGTGTTTTGTTGAAATTTTTATGTTGGTAATTTTAATCTCATCACTTTTCCTAAAAAAGGCACTATGGGGGACCCAAAAGCCTTTGCCAGAAGCCTGAAGCCCAGGTAAGACAGATGCAGGCCATCTCTGGCCAAGCATCATGATCTGTCGATCATATCTTCCCAGGCTGTCAGGTACTGGATCACCCTGGAATGACACCAGAAACTAAGCCAATTGTTAAAGTCAATCATTTTCTGTTTGTATGGAGGCATCATTCTGGGTGATGGTAGAATGCTGCTTAAGGCTAGGGACATGTCTGCCTGAGACACATAATCAGTGAGCTCAATCATGTCTCTCTTCATATAGTCCAGGAAGGTACATCTCAAGTCATTCACCCATTCGGAATGTATCTGACCCGACACTTGCAGCAGCTGGAGAGGCCACAAAAGTTCCTCACCAAAAGGATAAAGGGTCTCAAACATCTGTCCTATGCTGCCTGACTGAAAGAACTCCAGCTCTATTCAGTCGCTTACCGCTTGCTCAGAGGTGACCTTTGCCTAACATACAAGGCCATGTCAAACCCAGATTTGATGAATATGCTGCACCTCAAAAAATCTAGATCCATCAGAGCCACAAGGGCGGGAGACTTAAACCTCGACACGGCTATTAATAGGACGTGCTGGAGGGATAGATTCATCACCCAAAGACTCCCTATGCTGTGGAATAAAATCCCGGTATATGTGAGGCAGAGCACCTCGCTGGCCTTGTTCAAGAGAAATCTTGACCAATGGATGGGAGATCGCAGATATACCCCAGGGATTACCTCAGTGTCACTGCTCGACAGAGTCACAGCAAAATAATGGGTATAATTCCCCATACTAAAGGGGTGGCGCAAGCCACAAAACTATGGGCTAGGCTTGCCCTCGGACAGATAGCCAAGTATGAACCTATGAACCTATGAACCTATGACAGAGTCATGACAGTACCTGTTGTTGAGAGACTTGAGTGCGTATGTGATATGGCAGATTTTGGCCCCTGACAGACAATTAACCCTGACTTTCTCCTTATCTAGCCTGGTGAGAGGCACATCTGTGTGTCTCACAATGAAGTCTCCTATGACTAATATGTTGGGTTTATGGTTAAGCTTTAGTGGCTGTGAGACACAGGTGTGTGGACTATGCATGGTATGTGGTGTGGAGGGCTGTGGAGATCACAAGTGTTTTTGCCTTAGAGATCTCTTTTGTTTGGGTATGTTTATGTTGGGGACCTCTGCACATGTGGGTGTGTGCTGTGTAGGTATGGGTGGTGTTTGAGGTGCAGTGATTGTGTCAATAACCTTCTCAGTGCCAGATATACTGGCTTGAGAGGGAGAGAGCATGGACTCTAGGTTCCTAATGTAATTGCATCTCTCACAAATTGTGTCCCTAGGTGGTAGTAGTAGGTGGTTGTCTGTGTACATGAGGCAGTTGCTACACTGTCTCAGGATGCCCATGTCAACCAGAATGGCAGGAGAAATTTTAGGAAATTGTCCATCCATATTTGTCAGAATCTGAGGGATAAAGCCCAGGGAGACCTAAGGGGTGGGCCTAAAGCCCAAGTGCTTAAACCAATACTAAGAGGCTTAGAAGAATAACACTTACAATTTAGACAGGCTATAAACAAACAGTGATAAATGCAACAGAAAAGATGCAATTGAACACTTTAGAGAACAAGCAGCAAGTAGCAGAAAAGAGTAAGATGAAGTAACAAGAGTAGTAGGAAGAAACACAAATACAGAAATATATAAGCAGCTGAATAAAGTGTCTTTTTCTTTCTTTCTTTTTTTATAATGTGGAAAGGGAGAGAAGAGAGATAATTCACGGTTAAGGGACTCAGGGGTTTGGCTTTTTTAAATCCATAATTGTTTATGCAGGTGAATTAAAATCAAATTTTTTAACCTCTGACATTTCAGTTACCTTTTTAGAGATAATGTCAGAATTAGAAGCTGTCTGGGGACAACATGATGAATCCTTCTGGTGACAGTCTGAGGTTTAGTAGCTAATCTTTTACAGGAAACATTTAAAATAATTATCTAAATTTTAGAATTCATTGATGAAGGCATAAAGCAAGTTGTTTGCTTGCAGTTACGGAAGAAAATAGACAAAAATAAGCAGATTGTCAGAATTTGTATATCAGTGGCTCCTTATGATTTGCTCTGAGGAGAAGCTGCAAACAGTATAGCTGGCATTTTGGAATCTGGTTAATGTGTCATTTCAATGTTGTATAAAAGGCTAGGAATGTCAATGAATAAGCACTCTTAGCTAACAATCACAACTTTCAGCAAGAGTGATGGGAGGGTATGTTCCATTTACAGGGGGGAATTACACTACTCAACCTCCCTGAAAAAGTGTATACCAGAGGAGCTGACTTTGTCCTGTAGTTCAGTCTCTGATTCAGGAATGGCAGCAAAGGTCCCATTGTAGCTGTCCAAAAATGGATCAACTAATTTCCTTACATAGATACTGGAGGGGCATAGAAGTTTGCCAGCATTGTTTACATGCATTTTCAAACTTAAAGAAGGTACGTAATCATACACCATGAAATATTTTCAGGAAATATTGCAACTATCCATGGCCCTAGGGTTACTACTGTATGCCATTTAGTACTTGTATTTGCTGAATGAGATCTGTGTCTGCATTCTTGGAGGTTATACTGAACATGTTTAAGGATAGCATGGGAATCTGCTAAGAGTAATAATAATAATACCCATTTGTTAACAAGGTAGGCCCACTGGACATACAATTCCTTTTCAGAGTGACTCAGGAGCAATGTCTGGTTAAGTGACTTGCTCAAGGTCACATAAAAGGCAGTAAAAACGGATTCCAACCCTGTACCCTTCCACCTTGCATACTAGTCCTCTGCACCAGTACTAGATACTTGGAATTTAATCTGGAGAATATCTAAGAAATAGCGTCAAACCCTGCGCCACCGACACAGAAAATATCAGCATTAACCTGCTGCACTAACTTGGAAGCTAGTAAAGTACGTTTTTATTTTTTAAGAAATATTGTGGATTTTGGAAATTATTCAATAACTGCAACAGTGTGTGAGTTATGAAGGAGTGTAGCAGAGCACATAAGACATACCTTTCAACCTTGTAGTGCAGGAAAACCAAACACAGCCATATTTAATGGTGGGACAAAGAATCAGGGAGAGATATTTAGTATTCCAAATACAAATGTAGAAAGTTGCTAGAATAACAGCTGTTGCATTAGCATACTTTACTGAAGGATATGAAGTCCGAAATTCTAATGTCTGACATTAATGACCAAGTCTAATTATCTGTGATTTATGAGGGCAGGAAAATGGAGACATCAAGGACATTCTGATAACACAGGACAAATATGGTGTGTGTGTGTGTGTGTGTGTGTGTGTGTGTGTGTGTGTGTGTGTGTGTGTGTGTGTGTGTGTGTGTGTGTGTGTGTTTTACTGAGTGTATGTGTCTGAGAAAGGGAATATGGGAGTGTCTGTGCTGACAGCATTAATTACCACAGGAAAGTACTGATCTGCCCTCACAGTAGTTAGTGGTGATTTATAGACACACAAGTTAACTGTTAATGAGGTCTTTCCTAACTGAGGCTAATGTTACTAATGTTACGCTGAATAGCAAAATACTGCACCATGTAAAAGTGGCCTTTTTACCACAGCCTTTACTGCAAACACTAGGGATCTTTCTGAATCTTCAAGCATAGTTATATGATCATTCTGTAACCAATCCATTTCTTCAGCAAAAACATTTTATTCTATATACTTGCTTGCCTGTCTTTTAATTCCTTTCTCTTATTATGTCTTCTTTTTTCTCCTGTTTCACCCATATTGCTTTCTGATCTAAAAAACCTGTCACTATATTTCCTCCTGTTACCTCTTTAATATTGCCAGATATCAAACAGTAATCTTTTTCTGCTTGTATTTGCCCTCTTTCACGTGCTCATTGTTTCTGATTCCATACTCTTAACTTTCCCTATTTCATACACACTCTGTCTCTCAGTATTTATATCCTCTCTTAAAATTCTTTTCATATATTACAATTAAAAAAATCTCATTATTATTATTATTTACATATTCACAGTTTATATAATGTTTAAGTTTCTCAAATAGCTTCTCTCTTTCCTTCATTTCTGTATGAACATATACTACTATAATCTAGAACTTTCTGTACCTCTTCTGATGTCTGTAATGGTTAATTTACCTATCATCAGTAAACAAACACCCAATATTTTTATATTTTCATTAGAAACACTATCCTGAACATCTTTCTGTTCCAAAATTCCAAATAATGTTATGCCCCATAATCTTTCAAACTGAATTTTTCCAAACTCTGCAATAAATCTTTGCTCTCCATTTACTACACCGCTCTAAAATAGTTATTTTCCTAGCCCTGCTTATAAAAACTATTCACATTCTTCTTCTTGCATTACTCCTTTCCTTTTTTAACTTTTAATGGAAAATGTTTGGATGCCCTTTCTTCTAGCTCCCGATATCTTCCCTATTGCACTTTTACTTTTTTTTTTTAATTTCATCCCCTTCTTCATGTCTTTGTATTCCCATTTGATCATCTTTCACATTTTCCTGTATACTTGCTTTAGTTATTTATTATTTATTCACTTATTCATTTCTTTTTTCACTGTTCTTCATTTATTATATTTTCAAAAAATAAATAAAAAATTAATTTATTGCCCAACAGTTCCATATTATTCTAGAAGGACCTGTATCCCCATAAACAAGGTCCATCTCTTATTCAATCCTCCACCTCCTTGCCCCTCAAGAATGCCCTTAATCCTACTCATTGTTCCACCTTTACTTATATGAAGTTTTATTCTTACCAGTGTACCAATCACTGTCTATTTTTCTCTCACCCTTAAGCCAACACAAACCTTCTATATAAACTGCCGTAATACCAGAATAACATCATGCTTCCTCACACATTCACATTCTCAACTTTACACACTCACAGGTTTACATTATTCAAGTCCATATTATATAACTCCTTCCTCATCATGTTGTTGTTCTGTCCAGCTATATATTAGAATAACAAACTATATGGTTATTTTTAATGTGGGGATTCATAACCTAATTCTTCTAACTTTACCTTCTGTGACTTCTGCCATTGTTATTGTGAATGGTGCACTACCCCAGTCATGTTAGCATGTACTGCTACTCTGTTTTCTTCCATTGACAATAACTGCTTAAGAATAAAACAAAAAGCGAGGAGAATTGGTAGTACCCACAAACATCTGTTATGTGCTCTGTATTTTCCCAGACCAGATCTTTACTTCCTAGACCTACCCTTAGCAGCAATTTGTCCAAATGCCAATCTATTACTCACCCCCTTGGCAAATCATTATTAGTCATATTTGCTGTTTGGACTCTCCAACTCCCTTCTACTTTAGCTCAAAGTTTCAAAAGTGTTTACTAGGCTAACGACCACAAGGGACTTGTTAAGCCTAGCTACGCATCCCAAATCTCTGACAAGTTCTGGTACATTTGATAAGTGTAAGTAGTGGCTTGGAAGATGAAAAATTTACAAGAAGGGGCCTGGGAGATGAACCATTTACAGACTGTCTGTATCCAGTAGAGACATAGGTGGCAAACATGTTTCCTGTTCCCCATCCAATTGTCCAAGTTACACACTGATGAATGATCAGTAGCATTTCTAAGTAAGATTGTAAATTATTTTCTATGAGATCCGGTGCTCCTACTACTATTGCAACTGTCTGGGTATTCTTCTTCTGTTTTACAGAACCTGCATTTTTTTCTGTTTCTCCCACATGTTAAATTAATTTTGAAAACCAGCGTGTACATAGTCTACTATCCTGGGCCACTAATATTAACCTTTTGTATTTTGTCTTAAATTCACTTCTCCTTAATCATTTCTACATCAGATTCTGATCAACATGAAGTTGTTCCAGGAGTTTTCTGTACTTGGCAACTATATTTATGCCTTTTCCACATCTTGCTTTCTCATCTGATTCTACTCCTTATATGCTTTTGTTTGTCTTTTGCACATTCAGTTGCTGCTTGATTTTTGTCTGCTTCTGATTTGGTTTCAGTCCCGTTTGACACTGATATGCTGCTAAACTAAACAAGGAAGTCATCTTAGATTTGTTTTCTTCCTGCTTCAAAGCATTCTCTATATTTGGATCTGATGAAGTTAGCAGGTATGTATGCAGTCCAATGTTTGCAAATCTATACATGCAGTCAATTTCGAGGAGGCCCATACCTCCTTCAGAACAAGGAATATATAATTTTGGTATACACTGATTTTTATATATAATTTGATAAGTATGAAGTTTTTTTTTTTGTTTTCCTGTTCAGCTGATCCAGTACTTTTTGGGGCCAGTCAATCACCCCAAAACTATAAGTTAGAGCAGGAAGATCAAGTTGGTTTACAGCTTGGAGTTTGTTCCTAGATGTTAAAGCTGTCTTCAGTATTAATTTTAGTCTTCTAAAATATTCCTTACTGAGTCTTGTTTACATTTGTTCATGTTTTGCTGTCGACCTTTCATCATTTCCCAAATATTTGCACACTTACTCCTGCTCAGGTTCCTATATAACACATTCCTGTTCAAAAAAATATTTTCTTGATGCTGCAACTTTCCTGCTTTAAATGTTACTTTTGCACATTTATCAAGACCAAATGACATCCTTATATTATCTGAGAAAGTTTTGACCACTTCCAGTTGGTCTTTCAGCTCCTCATCTGATGAACTATGCAGTTTTAAATCATCCATAAAAAGAAGATGAGAAGTCTTTGACTTTGCTGCTGTCTGGGAGCCAAATTGTAACCATGAACTAATCTATTAGGTAGACAGCTTAATGGGATAAGGGCAAGACAAGAGAGCAGCAGCAACAAAGAGTCACCCTGGAATATCCCTTTAAATATAAATGTAAATAGAAATGTAACTACTCTGCATTTAACTGGAACTTAGTATATTGCAATGTGAGCAAATGGAGCTTTTCTCCCCGGACCTCCGCTGAATATGGGCATTACCCTGTTGGAATTTCCTGTAAGCAAAGACAAATAAATAAATAAATAATAAATTATCCCAGGGATAATAATTTGTCTTTATCATGGCTTAACTGCAAAGTGGTTTGCCACTATTTAATGGTCACTGTAATGCAATTGATCAGTGTAGGATGTATCTTCTACATCTGTAAGCATTCCTGTATCCATGAATGTGGGATGCTGTCAAATGCTTTTTTGTAGTCTATCCATGCCATACTAAGATTATTCCCCTTTTTACAATTCTCTATTATGACTTTATTTAACAACAAATGATCTTTTGTTCCATATGACTTTCTTTTGTTGCCCTTTTGTTCTATGACCATGATTGAGTTTTCTTCTAAATGGCTATAAACTCTGTCATCATCAATTCAGTGTATAGTTTATACATCGTCAGAAGGCAAGTTATTGGTCTATAATTTTTAAGACAGCATGCAGGTTCATTCTTAAGGAGGAGTATCATTTTTCCTGTTGTTAGTCAGGATGGTGTCTGTTTGGGGCATGCATTTAAGTAGTTCTTACTCAGGGCTAAATCTTCATGTAAAGATATCAATACTTTTAGCCAGAAGTTAGGCACTACATCTGGGCCTGGGGGGTTTCCATTTAGGAGGTTTTCTTAGTCTTGTTTCAATTTCTCTGGAGTAGCTGCTACTTCATCCCATTTTATATCCTGTACATTTGACCTTCTTACTATTTCTTTTACTTCTTCTATCTATTCAGCATCTTTGTTATGCTCCACAAGGTCTTCATAGATATTTCTCCAAAATGTGTCTATTTCTACTTTTTTGGTGATGTTTCTATTCCTTTTCTTTTGTTTCCCAGTTCTTTAAAAAACTTTCTTGGGTCATCAATGAAGTGCTTATTTTGTACTTTTCCTTTATATTTAAATGCACATCTTCTAAGTTTTTTCTACCTTTGCTGATATCTTTAGCTAATTATTTACAATAGTGTACGATAGAGCCTGGTCTGTTCTAATACTGCACATTGCTTTTATCACGTCTATCTTTCTAAGTACTTTTGTTGATCTGTTCCCTCTTCTATACTCTTCTAACAGTGACACTTCATCTTAATTGCTTGATAGCTTTCTCTATTCAATATTTCCATGATGGCATTTGATTTATTTCCTTCCTTTGCCTTATTGCCCTGTATTTATGTGGCAACACTTGGGGCCAGATTCACGAAGCCTCCGTGTAAGAGTTATAACTCTTACACGGAGGCTGCAGTTAAATGGTGTGATGTCAGCATGTCATGCATATGCATGAGGTGCATGAGGCATGCTGAATCACACTAGTAACTCTTACACGGTCCGTGTAAGAGAGTAGGGGGCATGTCTGTAGGCTAAGCCCTGCAAGCGGACACGCCCGGAAGACTAGAATGGCTGAAAGTAAACAGCCACGAGAGGCCATGGAAATGTGAATAAACACACTACACAACACATGCCCCGATAGACCATCAGTGTATAAAGTGAAGAGATGTTATAAAATTAAATTAAAACCTTTTTTTTTTTTTAAACCCCGTAAATGTTTGCTACTGTGTGCGCGCTGCAGGTGTGCTACTAAGCAATTACAGTTAGCAGTCAGTGGAAAAGGATATAAGAACTAAATATGCAGAGTAAGCCAAGAAGTAATAGCTTAGCAGTAGAGTTGCCGGCCTAAGAGTAGGTAGGCAGGGTTCGAGCCCCCACAACAACCTTTTTTTTTTTTTTTGTAAATAAGCACTAAAAAGCCCCCTGACAGTATTGTACAAATGTAAATGTATTCCCTTTTGTAAAATGGAATGAAATGGAGCATATATTTTGAAGTAACACAATAATAAAAATAGTCAGAAATGTACTGATAGCTAAGCTGCTGTGAGACAGACTGCCCGTAGCTCAGTACTGTTTAACAAGCTGCAAACTGCATGCCCATTGCTAAGCACCGGTTTAATAGGCTGAAACTGTTTGCAACTAGCTATGCTTAGCTGAACATGTGTGTCACTAGCCAATTAAGATTTATCCCAGCGCACACCATTTGCGCGCCGCTCCCACAAGCTAACTGCCAGTGCGCATGCGTGAGCTCCGCACAAACGAGCGCAGACCTGGTTTAAAGTGCTTAAAAGTGCCTTTATGGCACTTTGATTGACAGGTCCTGTACTCAGTTTGAAAGTTTACAAAGAAAAATAAATTCCCACTGTCAGTCTCGAACCCAGGACCTTGGTAACATTAGTCTGTATGATCTCCCACTAAGCCATGCTTCCCTTACAAGAACACAGTGCTAAAATAAATATAACATGTAATAGTAGGAATCAGTATAAAGGCAATATAGTAGGTGTACTATCCAAAGCATGTCAGGTAGAGTTTCAATGGCCAAATTACTGGATTTCCATACTAGTTCAGTGTTAACAGAAACAGCCCTGCTACTTGTTAGCTTGTACATAATAAAGTAAGGTAATGTACATATATGAAGGTATGTATATCTACACATACAGATATATAAATATATATTAATACATATGAAATATAGTTGTAGGTGTCAGTATCCATACACACTCACTACAGGAAACAGTGAAGATAAATGCAGCAACCAGAATCTGCAACACAGCCTGGCTCCTGTGAGACCTACTAACCCCTTTAACTGCTTAAAGGTGCCTCCAGCACTTTGATTGATAGGCCCTATACTCAAGTCACAAGCAGAATATAAGCATACTAGTAGGCCCTACCCCAAGACCATTGTAACACTAGTCTGTATGACCTACCACTAAGCCATGACTCTCATACAGGAATATAGTGCTAAATAAGTGGAACATGTAATAGTAGGAATGAAGATAAAGGCAATATAGTATGACTACTAACTAAAGCATGTCAGGCAGACTTTTATAGTCCCAATTACTGGATTTTCCCATACTAGTGTAGTGTTAACAGAAACAGGCCTGCTAATTGTTAGCTTGTACCCAATAATGTCAGCTAATGTACATATATGAAAGTATGTATATGTACACAGATATATATATATTTATATAGCAATACATATGACATATAGTTGTAGGTGTCTGTATGCATACACACTCACTACAGGGAACAGGCAAGAGAAATGCAGCAACCTGAATCTACAACACAGCATGAATCATGGGAGATGTACTAACCTTCACACTCACAGAACACTGTCAACAGCATACCAGCATGGTCCACGCCCTACAATCTGAAAGGGCAACGCCTATCTCACATACCCTTTTATAGCAGTGTCCTGAAATCACAGTGAGACATGCAATCAGTACACACCTGGCTGCATGCAATTAGCAAATGCTGTCTTACAATTGGTGCAGAGGCCATCACATGGACCTATGCAGATACCTACAAAAGCAATGAGTACCCACACTACACTCATGCAATACATTCATTGCACAAAACCGACAGAGAAAGAGAGAGAGAGAGAGAGACAGAGAGAGAACAAAACAGAAATAAAGACAGCCAGCAGCAAAACCAGCAGCAGCAGCAGCAGCAAACTTCAAGCAGCACCAGTGACACACCAACAGCTGCCACAAACACAGGTAATGCAAAGTAGCAGGTTAATACTGCATTTACTGTGACACCTCCAAATGTATCATAGTTCACTATCTATAGGTATGTGCATGAGATAGGTTGTGTGTACATAGTCCTGAAATATAAACATATGTAATATTGCTGTACATGTTACCCATACTTAACACTTCCATAGCTTAGAACACAAGGCCAGTTGTGCATATGATGCAGTAGTTCCCAGGGTCAGTAGAGGTCCCTCCTCAATGGTGTGGGACCACTGTGTACGTATGGCACTGTTCAGGTACATATCCTATAGTATGGCCAGGGATTAATATCAGTCTGTCATGTGGTGCTATGTCCTCCAGGGGTGAATGTAGCACACATCCAGGGATACCATTTCGTAACAGTGATGCTATGTGTTCTGCAATGATGAAGGTGGCTCTCACCTGGACATGTGAGAGGATAGGGAGGTGACAGTCATTTGGGATAACTAATACCACATGTGTGGGAGAATGGGGGGGGGGGACCTGCACCTAAACTGTCTGAAACAATGTTGCCAATATCTGTGCATGTGGTGAATGTGAAGCATCTTAACACTGCTGACCACAGATGCCTTGCTGTCATGTGAATCTGCCCTGTGCTGCAGTAGCCTCCTACTATTTTTATGCAATATGCCTGTATCTGTACTCCACTGGACATGATTAATAAGTGGTGTGTAGTTGTTCTGGGTTAGATATGTGTGTGCACAGTACATGCAGTATGTGGGATGTCTGTGGTAAGCATATGCAAAGGTGCTGGCGGTGTGTGTTGTGGCTACCACTGGCCCAATGGGCTGCATGGATAGCATCACTGTCATAACTACTGAATAACTGTGTAATTAAATGCATACATAGCAAGGTAGTGTACTGTGCTTGTGGTGTTGTTCGGATATGTAAATCCAGGCTGAGTAATGTGTGCACATCACAGGGTTGGGTTGGATGGCAACACACATCCAGTATGTAGGGATGAACACCCAGAATGTGTCAGATGTGTCGCCTGTGCAGAAGTATCCGGCCATTACCTGTGCATCCCACAACACACACACATGCAACATATGGCAGAAGTACTATAGCAGTACACACATGTTCATAGGTTCATACTAGGCTATTTGCCCTAGGGCATTGGTGAGCCTAGTAGAATGTGTTTGTCTTTCACCACCCAATTACAAGTTATGCTGCTATGCCCTTGTCCGATGTTAGTATACTGTGCCTCTGTCTAACAGTGACATAGAAGTGATACCTGGGGTACAACTATGATCTACATCCAGTCATCCAGATTCCTATGGAAGAGAGTCAATGAGGGACTCTGCCTAACCTGTAGTGTCAGCTCATTACAGAGTGAAGGAGCCTCTCAGTCAGGAATATGCCCCTCCAGCATGTCCATGGATGTCAGTGCTGAGGTCCAGCTCTCCTGAGCATGTGGCTGTATGGGACTCTGATTGCCTGAGGTGCAGCATGTTCATTACTGCTGGGTAGGACATGGCTGTATATGGCACGCACAGATTGCCTCTGAACTGGCAATAAGCCACTGAGTCCAGCGGGATTTACTTTACCTGGGAAGCATATGACATCTGTGTGAGCCATTGCATCCCCTTGATGAGGTACTGTTGTCCTGTACCAGTTGCTGTGGGTGTCTGGTTAGGTACATCCCAAAAGGTGCATTGTACGCAATTATAGGCTTGATGATGGATGAGTAAAGAAGCACAATGACCTCCCCTGCCATACATGTGAATCCCTCATGATTAGCTGGGCTATATAACATGTCTTTCAATCCACATTGGCCATGTGGTTGACAAATGACAGACCGCTACCATGTTTCTACCCCAGGTCCCCAACTACGTCTTCTGTACTCAATGGCCTAACACCTATGTTGTACTGTGCCACCAATGTGGAGGCGTGGGAATCTGCATTGAATACTGATACTCCCCCTCCTTTGTTCAAGTGTTGTGGCCGACAAGAATGGTAACAGCTATAACCTGGTAGTACTGGTGTGCTCTTGTGAAACCTGAAACAGGTTCATGTTACTACACAGATATCAATGTCCAGCATATCAAGTAGGGTTTTGAGTGTGTGCATCCTTAGGTCTAGACTTCTGGTGTTGAGTAGCATCACTCTCACTTCCTCATCCTTTGTGATACAAATGGATGTGGGTTTGCCTTATGAGCCTTGCCTAATACAGGCACTATGGGTGTAGCAAGAGTCTCCGCCAAATTCCAATGGGACAGGGGTGACAGGTGCAAGCTGTCCCTAGCAAAGCATACCACCACAAGATGGCAGGCATTGGCACACCTGTGAATGACACCAGTATGTCAGTCAATTGTTGGAAGGGATCATCGTGCCTTGATATTGTGGCATGGTTCTAGGTGAGGGTAGGATGCTACTCAAGGTCAGGGTCAAACTGTCTTGGG